>NC_141025.1:16125000-16187500 GCF_052040795.2 Danio rerio
GTTTCAGAGAGTTTACTGAGCATTGTGTGCTCTTTTGATGAGAATATTCATGGACGACGTAGAAGCACAGACATACAAGTTTTTTTCATTGTGAGAGGTTTATAAGTGCATAGTTCTTTTCATAACCAAATGTATATTTGAATGAACGTTGTTGTTTAAAAAAAAACCCAATTAATTTCAAAAGGTTTGTTAAATACATTAACGTAACAAACCGCAGGTCTGTGCTTACCATAGAAAACATTCAGTGCAGCTTTTTGTATTCGCGTCAGGGCATTTTATGCAATTGTACAATGTGGTAATAACGTGTAGGACCATCTGTACAGTTTGCCTGGCACTGAACTGTTTTATACACTTTTGTACAGTTCCTTGGTCTTAAACCACGGTGTATCATTACACACATTACTTAGAGCGCGGCAATAACATAATGGACAGGGTGTCATTAAAGAACAACGGTGCACGCAGCGGAGCAAGTTCGAATCTCACATAGCGATCTAGTGTTTCTCTCTCTTTCTCTTTCTGCACCCCTCACATTTTTCTGTAGCTTATGTAAGAAGTGGCAGCTTTGTCTTTTGTAGGAAAATATATTCATATTTTAAGATGTAGGACATTGTTCATATGTATACATCTATTCACGCACAGATACACACTTTATACATTTTTGGAGTTCTTCAAAACTTCAAACTTCAAACAGAAGGATTACAATTTCAATAAGCCTTATAGCTATACTAGTCAACGCACATTTGTATTGTGGCCTTAAGAAATGAATGGGAGGAAAATTAAATGCATGAATAGTTACATAAGATATCCAAAATTTATCATTACTCATAATTTTTAATTACAATAAAAGGGAGGGTGGCATGTGTAATTTAATGAACTAACCCCTCTGTAAAGTCCATTGGTCTTTTTTTCTCAACGTGACTTTCTATGGGGATTCGTAAATTCGGCGATCTACTGAAAATGCCTTCAGGCATGCGCCGTGCGCGCACATTGACCCGCGGTTATCTTCAGGAGGTTGATTTAACTGATTCTTCATTCATTCATTTTCTTGTCCCTTTATTAATCCGGGGTCGCCACAGCGGAATGAACCGCCAACTTATCGAGCAAGTTTTTACACAGCGGATGCCCTTCCAGCCGCAACCCATCTCTGGGAAACATCCACACACTCTCATACACTACGGACAATTTAGCCTACCTAATTCACCTGTACCGCATGTCTTTGGACTGTGGGGGAAACCGGAGCACCCGGAGGAAACCCACGCGAAGACAGGGAAAACATGCAAACTCCCCACATTAACGTCAACTGAGACGAGAGTGGAACCAGCAACCTTCTTGCTGTGAGGCGACAGCACTACCTACTGCGCCACTGCCTTGCCCTTAACTGATTCTTATCAGCTGTTTTGGAACCGACATACTCGCGGTAAGCAGGTTTTGGGTTTATCAACCGAGAGTTGAGGGTTTAGCAGATGGTAAGTTATTTTGCTGCTTGTGCGTTAAATTTGGGCACTCAAGTGACCAAGCGAGAGAATACAGTCATTTTTCAAAGTAAAACATTTTTCAGACTCAGATAATAAAAAAAACTAAAATAACTAATGATTTCTTGTGCGGCCTGGTACCAATTAATCCAAAGACCGGTACCGGTCCACTGTCCGGTGGTTGAGGACCACTGTCATATTGAACTTTAGGTCCTAATCATAGAAGTAATGTAATCCACACCATATGCAGAGTACATAAGTGTCTCCATATGCACCGGACACTTGTAAACAGCCCATGCTTCTCGAAAAAACAGGATAGGTGAGCACACTTGACAAAGCACTTGAAGGACACACTCCTATATGTACAGTGTAAAAAGACAAACAAACAAACAAAACAACTTTTAAAGTGCTTCTTTTATCCTCACTTGTGAGTTGCTTTAAAAAAAAAAAAGCACAACATAGGCTCATTCTGAAAATGTAGCCATATACATTTCTGGAGATCGTGAATTATGTAGCTAGAGCTACATATGGCTGCACTTCATCTTTAAAACTGAACGCTACGGGGAGGTATGACACAGTTCCTTTTCTTACTTACCAGCTCACTGCTTGGACGGCTTTTTCACTACAACTAGTTTGTCCAGTAGCTCGAAATGTATGTCGGCAGATTTGAGACAGAGTGGAGTTTACCGCGACAACAGGGTTCGAGTCTGGCGAGGAACGGTTCCAGAAAGCAGGTAAGACAAAAACAAAAGCTAAAAAATAAAATAAACAAGTAAATAACAGGGTAAAAATGGGGTAAAATCTGAAAACACAGTAAAAATCACGAGGCTTTTCTTTTTCTTGATTGCTTTTTTTAAAACACTAGGATTGGGTTTAAGAAAGGGGGCGAGTGCTGGGTAATCTGTGCTTTTTAAAAGACTACTGGTTGGGTTTAGGGAAGGGGAGGGTGGGTCGGTCGGTTGGTCAGTCAGTAAATCAGTCAGTCAATAGTGGCATCTGGTGGATTTATGCGAGACCAGCAGGCACAAATGGCACTCGCTACAGAAATTTGTGTTTAAAAAAAATAAATAAATGTACACAACGGTCTATGGTGGAATCGCGAAAACAAAAACTGCACCAACAAAAAAAAAAAAAATGTAGCTCCTAGGACGTAATTTGCTCCCTCCTGTAATGCACATAGGGGTACATATTCAGAATAAGTCTGAGTAGAAAAAGCATCTACTAAGTGAATAAATGTAAAAGTAAAGCATTAAAACTTTTTAGCCTAACTTTTGGCCATTTTCTTCAGAGTCTGGACAGAAAGTAGCCCCTTTTTTTATGAAAAAAAAAAAACCTGATGTAGACCTCAGAGAGCACCACAAAATAATAAAAGAAACAGTTCACGACCCTTCTATTTAAATAAATGCAACTCGGCTTAATATTTCATCTAACACCGAAAGCGTCAATGTTTTTAATTCAGTTTAAGTATCCGAATACTTCTCGGGGTCACAGTATATAATGCATAAACAATCTATTAGCTTATTCCCAGCTTTCAAGCCATAGGCTGATTGTGGCGGCAGCCATGATTAAGAACCCTCCTAATTAAGTTCAATTCAACATCTCTGACTCTAGAACGATTCATATTTTAACACGAAGACACATCTGTGCGTGCTACATGTGTTTACGCCTGTAACTATAAACAGCAGAGAAGGGCCGCGCTCATCCCCTCAGGTTAAACAGAGAGAGCGCGATCCTGACACCAGTTAAGCAGTCAATAAATAACAGCGGCTCTATTAATTAAAGGCCTGCACTGTCAGCTGCGCTGGAACGCCAAGCATGAAAGTCTGCAATAACACCGGAAGACACAGATGAGGTCGATGTTTTTGGAGTTCCGGACTCCCAGCATGCCTTGCAGCATTGTTATTTGTTTCAAGAGATGTATAGTTGTGCAGTTGGCCTGGAGTTATCTTGTGATGGTTATTACCTTGAAGAGCTTTTGACAAGGCCTTCATTAGAGAGTACAAGATGGGAGGGAGATGTAAGAGTCCTGTAAAACCAGACCTCACACTTCCATATGATTGAGCACTATGGGGCAATGAGTACACTAACGCATAATAGACCTGATCTGATTAGATAAAGTTTATTGCCATTAACAAAAACTTTATTAGAGCAAATGTGCACTGGAAATAAAGGGCTTTTCAAGGTCAGCTTTTGATGAAAAAGTAATAAGTAATATTGCACATTGTAAACTAGTAGTACAGCAGATAATATTGCACATAGATAGCATTCAAAGCAATTCAGATAGCATTCATACACTTTTTTAGATAGCAAATATATATTTCAAATACTTATTTATGATTTTAATTTTATTTACTTGTCATTTTAATGATTTTTTTATTATCAATAAAAATACAGTTTATAGCAAAATGATTAGCCCTCTGGGTTTGCTTTATTGTTTCCTAAATATTTACCAAGCGCTGTTTAACAGACAATAGTGACACATTTTTAAACATAATAGTTCTAAAAAGCTATTTTTTGCCTTTGCTATATTGACAGTTCGTCATAACTTTTGTTGAATAAGTAATACAAGTATAAACAACAAAATAAGCAATATTGCACATTGTAAATTGGTAGTAAAATAAGTAATATTGCACAACAATTGCAGATAGTATACCAAGCAATAACTGTTCATACACTTTTTAGACGGCAATATATATATATATATATATTTCATATGCTTTCATAATTTTTTTTTACAATTTCAATTTTATTTACGCGTTTTTTTTTAATGATTTCTTTATTTACCATCAATAAAAATACAGTTAAAGGCAAAATATACATTTTAATCTATCTATCTATATATATATATATATATATATATATATATATATATATATATATATATATATATATATATATATATATATATACATATATATATATATATACATATATATATATATATATATATACATATATATATATATATATATACATATATATATATATATACATATATATATATACATATACATATACATATATATATACATATATATATATATACATATACATATACATATATATATATATATATATATATATATATATATATATATATATATATATATATATATATACATACACATACTGTATATTTACACACACATATATACATACATATACATATATATACATATATACACATATATACACACACACACACACACACACACACACACACATACACATACACATATATATATAACAAAATAATTATTATTAATAAAGAAATGTTTTAATACCAATTTTTCACCAAAATGGCAAATATATACTTAATAGGTTTTATATTTTAACCTGTTTAATGAATAAATACATATTAAACTAATCATAAAACAGAGAATGAAAGCACAAATAATGCTATCCAATGTTTTTAGCTGAATGAACTACTGCTTTTAATCACGCCAGCTTTGTTGATGCTCTCACGAGTGTCATTTAATTAATAATTTTGTGTTTGTATTGACCTTATTCAGCAATGCAGAAGTGCCCTTGTTTTTTGCGATTGTATGAGAACTTCCGATAAGGCATTTGCAGAAGAAGTTTTAATTTTCAGCAACCCGGTTAAAGCACTTCTGGTGAACTGTGTGTCGTTATAAAAATCGATGTGTTTAACGTCTGTTTTTCTTAAAAATTAACGATATTCACTGCCTGATTGATATAAAAAATAAAGTGGCTATCAGAATGTACAAGAAGCACTGCATTAAAACACAATTTTTCCACAGCATGTCTTTAAAATATAAAAATGTATTTTAATCCAATATTTTCTGGAGTTACTGCGCTACTCTGCTGACGGCATGAGCATATAAATGGCTTTTCATCTCGTTTTACACTTGAACAACTAAATGAATGCTTGAGTCTATTTAACTGATTATATTTTAATTGCATTACAACATTAATGCAGTAAAAGAAACTGCATAAAACAGAAAAAAAAGTCACATCAATAATTCATCAGAAGTTTATTGGTAGGGGAAAAACACTAGTTGCGCATATACCCTTTTCAGTTGCCTATGGAAGAAATGACTAGGAATGATTTTTAATGTCTTAAAATTAATGAAAGTGAATGAGGCCGGAAGTTTGGAGCCAAAAAAGATTCCAATGGCTGTGCCCAATCGTACGTGAAGAACAAGGTCAATAACATTGGTAGCATTTTTGGATTGTTAAAGAAACAGGAAGCTGAATATGGAGCTCTGCGGGGGAAAAGGATAACAGCAGTATTGAAGCTCAGTGTTTGGTCTGGCTGCAGGGCTGCAGGTAGATGAAGCATGGTAAATGTATATCGAGTGACAGTTCAGACTCTCTCAAGTGAAGAACTGGCAGACTGGAGAGTGAAACATGAATCAGGATGCAATAAAAGCCAGGATAGAGCAATACTCTCACTCTCTGCTCTCTGTTGCCTGCTTGACTGCACAACTAACACATCCCTGTACAGTCAGAATCAATTTCGTTGAAAGGAACACTTTTTCATTTTAGGAAATAGGCTCATTTTACAATTGCCCTAGAGTTAAACAGTTAAGTTGTACTTACTCAACTCATTCAATCATTTATTTTCCTTCAGCTTAGTCCCTTATTTATCAGGGGCCGCCGCAGCGGAATGAACTGCCAAATAATCCAGCATATGCTTTACATAGTGGATGCCCTTCCAGGCGCAACCCAGTACTGGGAAACACCCTTTAACTTTTGCATTCACACACACACACACACACACTCACACTCACACACTCACACACTCACACACTCACACACTCACACACTCACACACTCACACACTCACACACTCACACACTCACACACTCACACACTCACACACTCATACACTCAGACTAATTTAGATCATCCAATTCACCTATAGCGCATGTCTTTTGACTGTGGGGAAAACCAGGGCACCTAGAGAAAACCCACGGCAACACGAGGAAAACATGCAAACTCCGCACAGAAATGCCAACTGGCCCAGCTGAGACTCAAACCAGTCACCTTCTTGTTGTGAGGCGACAGTGACTAACCACTAAGCCATCGTGACACCCAACTTAACTATTATTATTAATTCATTATTATTATTATTAACTATTAAAAACAATCAGTTACTAATTAGATAATTACAATTGTAATTAATTTATTTTTCTAATTACTTTGTCTGCAAATTTATTTCCTCAATAAGTAAATTAATGACTCAATGCTACTTAAAATCCTGATGAATCTCAATGAAAAAAATAGACAATTACTAAATCTAATTAAATGTTTCAAAGTTATGACACAAAATTGCATACATATTATATATTATCTTTAATTTCTTAATCATGTGCAACTGTCAGCCAAATGTAAAAATTGTTAAAAATCGTTATAAATACAGGTCACGGTTTCGGTATCATACGGGATGTACTATGTTTAGAAAAAAAATTCAAAGAACAATAAACATATTAATTGGGTAACAAACACCTGACAATACAACAGGCTTCACACATATGGCAGTAGATCTGCATGTTCTCGCATTAATTAAATAAAAGTAGGGCATTTTGAAAACTGAATGTTTAAATAAAATTAAAAAATAGAGTAAAAGCTTAAATGTCCTCTTTTTCCAATTTACATATTGACTCAGTTTATAATTCTAATAATTGTCAACACATCTTAATAATTGAGCACTTTACATTATGCTTGCATTAATAAGACAACTACATTTTTGGTACCAGTGATTCCAGAGAGCTCAGTTATCAGTACCATCATAGTAAATGAAACTTAAGCAAAGTGAGACCGTTCAGCTCTTCTCTCTTAATTCAACATGAACAGTACATAGAGAAGAAAAGTTTTCTTTGCAGACAGCGGGTAAACAGAATGAATATATAGTGGGAGTGATCGGGTGCGGAATTGTAACGGATGTGCACAACTATAGGCTGTATGTCTGAGTCTATATGGGACACCTTTGGGTCGCTGATGGAACCTCGATCCACCACTGGTTGTGATCACTGACCTAGGCTATCCTTGCAATGGCAACATTTTTTCGAATTATTATTAGAAAATTATTGCCATTTTTTTGGTGTCTGTTGAAACAGTGTGCGGTGTTTTGGCCTCACCTATGCGTTTGCACTTTATCTCCTTCACTTGCCATACAGAAACACACAGAAACTCTACACACAGCGACACGTGAGAAAACATTATTTAAACAGATTTAAGTACTAAGAGGTGCTTGGACAGGTCTTCGCACATGCAGTTCATGTGAAAGGTAATCAGAAGAGTACAAAAGCGAAACTTTCTTGCTTTGCTGCAGTTGTATTTATCACCAAACCAATACTAATAGGTATGCATCAAAGGGTGCATCGAACCATGGGAGGACAACAGAACGATACAATTATTTTACAAAGAACTGTTGCATATATTTATATATATATATATATATATATATATATATATATATATATATATATATATATATATATATATATATATATATTACCTAAAATTAAAAAGATCTTATCCACTGAAAAACTAAAGTAAAGGTTAAGCAATGTATTTACAGTAACTAATTGCTTTGTAACTTATTACACCCAACAATGCTGCCAACAAACATTAAATCCAAGTTACACGTCGCAATGACAGGTAGCGCAAACTCTGTGATTGGTCAGCTGGTATTGGTGACAAATGTGGGTGGTGGTTAGAGCCACGAGCCCGATGGAGCAAGTGTTTACAAGTCTCAAGTCCTGTGAAGGAGCTCAAAATCAAAACTTTTGTTTTGTGTTTACCTAATAATTTAAAGTTGTTGCACGTCCGCCGGTTCCTGCCTCTGAATGAGCTAATTTGAGGTACAGTACTTGTATATTAAGATACATTTTGCGTTTGTTTACATTTTTTTTTAACCTCTCCAAAGAAACGAGACACAGAGGAACATAAAAACCTACTACCTGCTAATGTTTTGGAAGTGTTATTGCAGAGCAACACAAACAGCATGCTAAAGTATAAATGCATGACTATGCACAAGGCAGGCGCCATGTGTCACGCTGATCAATCGACGCAGAACTATAAAACAACCTCAATGTGTAAGATATTTAACTTTTCAATTTTCAATTTAATTTCATCTATATAGCACATTTAAAAACAACAATCATTGACCAAAGTGCTTTACAATGTCAGAAAAATAAATACATAAATAAATTAAAAACCCTGTATCGTACTAAAAAAAAACTCAACTTGAAGTGAACACAAAAGGTATACAAGTGTGTCTTAAGCAAGACCAACAGTTTGAGCACTTCTTATAAGAGTGGGAAACCTCTTCCATAAATTTGGAGCAGCCACAAAAAAAGGCTCGGTAACTTTTTTTTTCAAACTTTGCCCTCTGAACATCTAGGAAAACCTGATTTGATCACATCAGAGCTTTAACAGGTGTGTAAATCTGTAGAATGTGTAAAGGCTCAGTCAAATAAGCTCAGTAAAAGAGTTGCAAATCCCCCAAAGAAAATCAGCAAAAACTCAACATAATTATTTATCTTAACATAACTAAACAATTTCCATTTTAATGTGCGACTCAAAAGACCAAATCACTGAATTACAGAATACTATAACTCATTAGAATTTCTCAATCCTAAAATTGGCATCAGCATTTTAAACTGAATGTATTGTATTGCTCTAACAGAGAACCGCAGAGCACTGATATAAGATGCGTGTGATGAAGCCGTGATGTGTGCAGTCTCTCACCTCCTCCATGTGTTGTGTAGGGTGGGCCAGGAGAGTGGATCCGAGCCGGGACTCCAGCAGAGAGCACTGACAGAAGCCCACGCTGCCTGTGTGGAGAGAGTCTGTCACTGCACTGCGGCCTTCAGACAGATCCCACACGCACACCCGCATGTCCCGACCCTGGCTGGCACACAAACGCAGACCCTTAAAATAACAGATTTATCTGTATCTATTTCCCTGAGGGGGAAAAAAAGAGGAACATGAAATGCAGAGCCTGGATTAAAGTCACAGTGCAAATCTGAATAAAATAAAATGCACTTAATAATAAATAATAATACCAATTGTAAACATGTAGTAAAATAAGTAATAAAGAACGTACATCACTTTTTTAACAACATGGTAACTATATTCTTAATATACTTCATTTTTAGCAAATTTAAATTGTATGCACTTAGTATTTTTATGATATATAATTTATTGTATATTAAAATGCATATAATTAAAAAAGAGATGGTGTGGACCTGCGTGGGCGTGAGCTAAAAACAGAAAAATAATATATGTTGAGAGGTGCATGTACGTATGTGGCAGAGTTTGCTTAATTTGGACAAAGATGGACAAACTAATACATTTTAAAGAAACTTAGTCTTTGAAAACATTTCTTTCTTTAAATGTTATAAACAAAACATCTGGATCTGGTCGCATATCTGGAAGAATTGTTTGTTCTTTAAAATTGCTCATTGTAATCTGGTGTTTCAATATTACATTCAGAGCTTGTCCATGCTGAATATAACTTTAATAAAATAAATCATTTTAAAGATGGCAGTACTGTCTTACATACACTCATCAGCCATTTTATTAGGTACACCTTACTAGAACTAGGTTGGACCCCCTTTTGCCTTCAGAACTGCCTTAATCCTTTGTGACAGATTCAACAAGTTTCAGGAAATGTTCCTCATAGATTTTGGTCCATATTGACATGATAGCCTCATGCAGTTGCTGCAGATTTGTCAGCTGCACATCCATGATGTGAATCTCCAGTTTCACCTCATCCCAATGGTGCTCTATTGGATTGAGATCTGGTGACTGGAGGCCATTTGAGTTCAGTGAACTGAAGAAACCAGTCTGAGATGATTCACACTTTATTACATGGCACGTTTTTCTGCTGTAAGTAGCCATCAGAAGATGTGTACACAGTGGTCATAAAGGGATGGATATGGTCAGCAACAATACTCAAGTAGGCTGTGGCGTTGACACGATGCTATATTGGTACTAATTGGTAGCCTCAGTTTCCTGTTCTTAGCTGACAGGAGTGAAACCCGGTGTGGTCTGCTGCTGCTGTAGCTCATTCATTTCAAGGTTCGATGTGTTGTGCATTTAGAGATTGTGCATTCCTCGGTTGTAACGAGTGGTTTTGAGTTCCTGTTGCCTATCAGCTCAAACCAGTCTGGCCATTTTCCTCTGATCTCTGGCATCAACATAGCATTTGTGCCAACAGAACTGCTGCTCACTGGATATTTTCTCTTTTTCAGACCATCCTCTGTAAACTAGGGATGGGAAGATTAACCGATATGTATCGATACGTGGTCATGCGCGTGCACGATGCGAGTGCATCGGTTGAGCAGCAGAGGATGAATGAAATTTTGGAAGCAAATCGAGATGCATCGGTTTTTGCGAGATGCATCGATTTTTCCGAGATACAGCTCATATTTTTAATATAGAATGTATTTTTTATTTATTAACAAGTGTTGTCAACCTGTTTTGGCGCATAATTTAATCGACCTACATAAAGTAAGCCTTAGCAACGGATTTGCGGATGTGCACACACTACAACTCAGTGTATCAGGTGTGCGGATGAAGCTAGTGGTGCGCCCTCAGAAAGCACGAGAAGCAAAACAAACATTTTATTCCCCACTGAGTTTTAAATCTAAAGTATGGCAAGCAACATTATGGATTTAAGGATGGACGACATGACAGGACAGATGCAATTTGCAAAATGTGCCGCGCATCTGTAAAATACGCGGGCAGTATGACTAATCTGATATCTCACTTGAAGCGGCGCCACGGTGTTGTTGTGAAAGCATCTTCCAGTGTTCCTGCATCCCCGGCTTTCGCACTGCTTCAACCAGCTCCAAAAGTGGTGAGAAAAGCATTGCAAGTTTTTTTTTTTCCGTGCGCAACAGTTCTGCTCGCTCTACGCCAATAACGGATGTTATTGCATTGTTCATCTGCAAAGATAATCAGCCTAGTGTCACGGAGAACGAAGGTTTTAAACACCTCCTCCTGTTAATTTTTATTTAATAATAATAATAATAATAATATTAATAATAATAATGATAAAAATAATTGGGTGTCACGGTGGCACAGTGGGTAGTTTGACCACCTCACAGCAAGAAGATTGCTGGTTTGTTATATTTTTATTAGCCTGTTGTTTACAGTAACAGTGATGTTTCAAAGCAGCATAACACTGCTAGTTCACAACCTTAAGTTTTGAATAATCAGTGGCAAAATATCTTTGTAAAACTTGTTTTCATAGTTGAAAAGTTAAATCACAATTCTTGTTGTGCAATGCTAAATTTATTTATGTTGAAAGAGTGCAAATATATACATATTTTTTAATATATATATTGCACTTATACATTCTGTTTATCTTAAAAATACTTAAATAATATGTGCTATATTATCTAAAATGGCCCTCTACTGTAAACTGACACTCTGGCTCTGAGAGAAAAGCCAGTTTGTAAAAAAAAGTCTTGGTTTTGCTTGGTTTATAAATAATCAAACTCATTCAATGGCACAGCATCCTCTTTCACATCATCTCATAAACTTGATCTAATTAGTTAGTGCTGAAATATCGCATCGTATCGTGATATGGGTGTGAATCGTATCGTGTTGCATCGCAATATGTCACAAATGTATCGCTAATATATCGGATCGTATTCTTTGTATCGAGATGCGTATCGGATCGGCATTATAGCTTAGATGCCCAACCCTACTGTAAACCCTAGAGATTGTTGTGTGTGAAAATCCCAGTAGATCAGCAGTTTCTGAAATACTTAGTCCAGCCCATCTGGCACCAACAATTATGTCGCATTCAAAGTCAATTAAATCCCCTTTCTCCCCCATTCAGATGCTCGGTTTAAACGCAGCAGATCATCTTGACCATGTCTACATGCCCAAATACATCGGGTTGCTGCCATGTGTTTGGTTGATTAGCCATAAATTTGCGTTAACAAGCAGTTGGACAGGTGTACCTAATAAAGTGGCCAGTGATTGTACAGTCCAAACATAAACAAAAGCATAAAAACTCAAATTCAAATGGGAAAAAAACTTCCAAAATTCCAATCAAATCTCATTGTAAAGTCCCTAAAGGTTCCCACCCCTAATGATCATGTGATAATAATGATGTCACTCTCCTCTACCTGATGAGGCAGCTTCTGCTGTTGTTGAAGGTGTTAAGCCAGATTACAGAGTTCCCAGCATGGCTCTCTAAAACACGTTCTGCTCTCCTGGTGCTCAGGTTCCACACATGGACTGCACCTTTACCTGACCTAAACCACACAAACACGAAGATCACATTAAAGGGATAGTTCACCAAAAAATTCTAATTTACTCACGATTTTCTCAACCCTCAAGTGGTTTCAAACTTTAATGAATTTCTTTCTTCTGTAAAACACAAAAGAAGATATAAAAAAAAGCCTTGAACAAGTAAATGGTGGGTTAATTAAAGATTTTTAAATTTTGGGTGAACTATCCCTTTAAAAAGAGGGTGTTAAATGTATAGTTCACCCAAAAATGAACATTGTCGTTATTTATTCACCCACCAAGCTTGTATGATTTTTTTTTCTTTTGCTCAATATAAAATAAGATCCTTGACAAATGTTAACCAGACAATTGTCAGTACCCACTAATACACAATTACACAGTTTGTTTTTTACTTTGGAAGTCGATGGGTACCTTTAACTGTTGATTTAACTGTAAAAGCTCAGTAAATGTTGATCTTTCTGTGAGCTATTCTACCATAAGGGGAAAAAGTCATTTAATACTTTAGTACCAACCCAGAGTAGAGAAGTGGTGGTCTATCTCCACCACAGCAGAAGTGAAGCGCATTCACTGAGGCACCCGAACCCCTCAGGATGTACAACGGGTCAGGAGGAGGACGGGCCATCACCACAGCAAATGCAACATCCCTGATATGTATCCTACAGAAACTAAATAAATAAATCTAAAATTAATGGCAATAGCAATAAGCGGTCCATAAATTCTTCACTAAAGGATTAACAAAAATAAACAAATAAATAAAAATAAAAAAATATATAAATAAAAAGAATTTGATAAACAAAAAAGTAAATAAACAAGTAAAAAATTAACTAAAGGAAAAAGTAATTAAATAAATAAGAAAGTAAATAAAAATTAAATAAGTAAATTAGTAAGAAAGTAAATAAAAAGAAAATTAAAAAGTAAATAATTAAATGAGTAAATAAGTAAATAATTAAGTAAATTAATTATAAGTGTAAATTAAAAGTAAATAAAGAAAAAGTAAATAAAAGTAAATAAGTAAACATGTAAATAAATAAGTAAAACAAATATGTTGAAAGACTTATTTGCTTTTTTGGCTAGAATAAAGGCAGTTTAAAATTTTTTTTTTTTAAATTGGGACAAAATTATTAACCCCTTTAAGGTTATTTTTTTCCCCCCGATAGTCTACAAAACAAACTATCATTATACAATAACTTGCCTAATTACTCTAACCTGCCTAGTTAACCTAATTAACTTAGTTAAGCCTTTAAATGTCACTTTAAGCTGTATAGAAGTGTTTTGAAAAACATCTAGTCAAATGTTATTTACTGTCATCATGGCAAAGATAAAATAAATCAGTTATTAGAAATAAGTTTTTAAACTGTTATGTTTAGAAATGTGTTGAAACAATCTTCTCTCCTTTAAACAGAAATTTGGGGGGGGGAGAAAATAAACGGGAGCTAATAATTCAGGGGGGCTAATAATTCTGACCTCAACTGTACATGAGATGTATGATTATAGATTATATAAATATATTAGAGATGTATGATTATTGCACAAAAATATGTACATTTAAAGCATGCAATTTTACACAATTAAAGATACTTCATTTTTAACTTGAATGCACATATAAATACATACAATATATCAAAGTATTTATAAACAAATATTTGACAAACCTGAAACCTGGGTTTTTAAAACTAAATTGTGCATGTCTGATAATGAATACTGTGAATCAAAGATTATACATATAAATACACAAATAATTAAGGTTAAACATAAAAAAAACATAACATAACATAACATTGTTTAAATAATTTCTATAAGAGAGAAATCAGGGCAGCAATATTTTTAATATTTGGCCTAAATAGAAATCACAAAACGGCAGATACATATAAATCATGGGAAACAATATATATATATATATATATATATATATATATATATATATATATATATATATATATATATATATATATATATATATATATATATATATATATATATATATATATATATATATATATATATATATATATATATATATATATTAATAATACAATAAAATATGACTAGAGTAATTTATCCACCACCTGACCAGCAATGGTGGAATTTGTTTTCACAACTTTCACATAACTATTAGCATGAGCCCATATGTAAACACTGACATCGCTCGGTTAACACTGTAAACACTAAATGCCTTTAGGCGAAAGGAAGATGTGATCATGTCATTTTTTTTCCTCATCTACCTTCTTCTTTGTGAAACCTCTTACTCAATACGTCATAAATCATGAGTGAGACAGCTTAATTACTGTAAACAGGCTGGAATCTGTCTTTTTCAATTTTTATTTTCATCAACAGCTAACAAAAAAAAAAAGCATTTCAAAGCACACGCGAGCGCAAACGGCTCTGCTGACTTCAGGGAGGGCCACAGTCGAGATGCAACAGACCGCAAAAAAATCTAGATGGAAATTAGATAATTAGATGTCAGTGACAAATCCCTTTCAAACGGCCGCAAAGAGCTAAATCTGTTGATGTCTTCATAAAAGAAAACATTAAAAACTTGACACATTGATGTGGTTTTAAACCTGTAGGATGGCTCAACCGACTTTAGAATTGTTTCTGATGCTTGCTTGACTGAGAAGTTTCATAATTAACCAGATTAATTATTTATTTAAATAGATTCACCATAAATTGTCATCAATTTTGGCTCATTTCCACTAGAGGGTTGTCATGATTAGGGTTGGGCTGAGAGACGATGCCACCGTCCATCACCGATGGCCAACAGACAACACGATGCTGAGCCGGCACACTCAGGCCCCGTTTACACTAATACATCTTAGTGTTAAAATTGCATTTTAGAACGAAAGTGATCCACATCCACGCCGTGTTTTACCTAGCATTTCTGAACAGCCCTCCGTGTGCTGAAATCGCACATCACGTGACCACACACTCTCACACAGCTACACAAACTGTCATGCGCTCGTCTGAGCTTCAGTGAGCATAGCATATCGGACAATTTATCAAGGATGTACCGCTGGATAGCGTCTCACTATAGTTGTTAAACGTGATATTCAGACATCCCAAGTCTCCCGGAAGTGCCGGGAGTCTCCCGCAAATGCTTAGAGACTCCCTAATGCCTGCAAATGAGTGATAATCTCCCAGAAATCTTGTGTCTCCCTCCCAGTTCTCAAATAAGTCCCTCACCACCGGATCCCTCGTCGCTCTTCAGATGCGTCGCGTGCACTCTGTCAAACACCACCGCCAACCCGCTTTTCACATGACGACGATGCCATCGTCCATCACGATGTTTCACATTAGACATCGTATGATGCAAAATTATTCGACATCGCCTAACCCTAGTCACTATAATGGAATTCTGTACCAATCGATACTAAAGTTTTAAAAACGTGTAACCACAGGGGACAGTGGAGTGTTTCAAAGTCATGTCGATGAGCTGGTTTGTCTATAAGCTGACATACCAACGATCCCCTGATGAATTGCGGCTTTAAAATGCTCAAGTATCCCTGTATTTGTGGTTATTAGGGCTGTGTGATTAGGGGAAAATATGTAATTGCAATTTTTTGACATATTGTGATTGCGATTTGATTTACAATTAAAGCTTAAAGCTGATTTTAGTTTAATTTAAGCTTCAGATAAACAATCTGTAAGCCATGGTAACAATTCTGTGACAGCTCTTAAAAATGACCTGTTTTTGTTCTGTGTCTGTGACTTAACCATAATATTCCCATATTACCAATGCTGTTTTTCTTTGATATTAATTCATCTATTAATGCTTCTAAAGCAGGAGATGGCACAATCCCACTTGTCAGCACTTTCCTGTTTGTTTGTTTTTTATTTATTGTGGTGTAGTTCAGTTGTGCAATTCTGATTGGGCAGAACGAAAGTGTGCTCACTCAATTGGCTAGTTATAAAGCCCCGGTCAGATCACACGATTTTTGCCACTATTTCCTTGACGTAGGATGTTGTGGGGAGTTGCAAGCGACAAATGTCATACCACAAGATTCAATCGTTTCTTCTCATGTAATGTGGCATACTTCATGACAACCAATACCATGTCTGCCGATACTATCGCAGAAAGACTAGCATGCATAATTTTCATCTTTCCAGAGCCGAAGAAAGGAGAAAAAAAAGCAAGCTCAAAGTAAATGTATGTTCTGCTATAATACATTATTTAGTTTATCTTGCCTAGGGCCCCTCAACCCTAAGGGCCAGCACTGACTTTACTACACGCAATATGACAATGGCATGCTATGTTGCTTAAATGTTTTGACAACATTTTGGACTTCTTTTAAAGAGCCCTATTACGGGTTTTTGAAAATGACCTTCCATGCAGTGTGTAACAGCTCTTAGAAAAGTGAAATATACAGCTAAGGCTTAAACCTGAAAGTGCACCGTGTTTAAAACTATTGACTAATCTATAAAAGTCAACTCATAGTGGTTCGAATTAATCGGATGTAACGAGTCTATAGCCATGTGGGTGTGACATTAATATGGAAATCAAGCCCCGCCCATTTGTTGCATGCTCAGATCCTTGAAAATTTAAACCCCCAGCCCCGCCCACAAACACTGAAGAAAGAAATGGAAGACAAACACTGTAGCAGATCCTGTCTAAATCAAGTCGCAGAGACACTGTGCTCTGAATTGTGAGGGAAAATTAGTGTTACTTTCCCTACCCAAAGATGAGGCTGTGAAGAGTCAGTGGTTGAAGTTTATTTTTGCAAAAATACCTCAGCATCTAATCGTCAGCCGTTAGTTAAAGGAAGCATCAGAAATGACTATTGATGTATGTACACAGTTCATGCGAGTACGATAAAAAAGTTGCCTCCTTGTTTTCTCTAGCCTGCAAACTGTCTTTAATTGTGTTTTGTTACTTGTAACTGCTTGTACTGTATCTGTTTAACTCTTTATATTGTCATATCGTGTCTAAACGCAACGCATGCTTTGTTTATGGATTTAAATGCAATTGTGAGCTCGCAATCTTCTGCCATTTGCCATTGCTATGGCCATCATCAGCAGTTTCTACACATGCAGAAACAGTTTCAAAACAGTTTCAAAATAGTTCAGCTTTTGCCACCTTGTGGATTAATATTAAATGTGTCACATGGTTAAGAATAGAGTTATAAGATGGTGTTTAACTGCATTGCTTTAATGCACTCCTGCATTGGGCTCACACATACACACTGCACTCTGACTTGTTGATAAGTCGTGGTCGACATTTCTTTCCATGTCACACTGAAGGCAGTCGACCAACGACAACAGACTGGGTCATCAGAACAATCAGTGCAGATTAGCATTGCGCTAAGGAGGGGAACAATTGAATCGCTAAATGAGTCATATGGGAGTCATTGGGATAATTAAGTAAGCATAAATGCATATTATAAGACAATGAAAGTGTTTTGCATGCATATCAGCCTGTTGTTAGAGACCCTCAAAACCAAAATATGACCCTTTTTAATGCATAATAGGGGCTCCTTAAACCACTCAATTCATGTGGATTTTTAAAATCTCTTAATGAATGTTTGTTTCAGGTTAAAAAAAACGAAAAAAATCAAATGAAGGATTAGAAATGTTTCAAATATCAAAAAAAGTATCTCAATTTGTGCTTTGTAGACAAACAAATTTCTAATAGGTTTGGAACTTCATGAGAGTGAGTAGCCTAAATAATGACAGAATTTTAATTTTAGAGTTAACTAGCCCTCTAACCATTAAAAAGGGAAGCAAAAAAAGAAGATGGCAGATAAAATTCAGCAAAATGAAGACAATTACACAAAAATATCCTTTGAGTGGCAACAGATATTGCTGATTTTAGATACGGAGCCGTCCTGCTTAATGAAGACCCTTCTGCTCAGTGTCATCTCTGCTCACCTCTGCCCTCCTGCTGAAACCAAACCCGCAGGTATTTTGGGGGAGCTCATTTCGGAAGGTTAGTGGTTAAATTGTGCATGTTAATCTGTCAAGCGGAGATTCTTCACTGCCCTACCTTCCTAATTAAGAGTCGAGCCCCTAGCCGCCCCAGATGAACCCCCTCACAAAGGGGACAGTCACTAAACGGCCCTCTGCTTTCCTACAGGAGAGGCAGTGGGATTAGAACCCGTGACTATCAGTCGCCATCAGGCCTGTATAGGAGCCAGACCCCGTCTACTGCACATATAGGGGCTGAAATGAGAACTCTGCTTTGACTGTCCAGCTCAACTCACAAAATGAGGCTATTTACTTTAGTTGTGCACTTAGAAAATGGTCAAGTACTTGTTTTCAATTACTTTCTTTAAAAAAATCAAGTTTATAATGTAAAGTAATGCACTATAGGACGAAATGAGAACGCAGCTTGGACTGTCCAGCTCAAATATACATCCCAAAATGAGGCTATTTACTTTTGTTGTGTGAAGGAATGTGCTATCGGAAGATCGCCTCTGTGACAGCAAGGTTTTCATAGGTTTAAAGAGGATTAACGTGCCCGTATTGTGAGGTTTGCTGCACCGGGGCTGTTTGACACACAGGTCTGGAAACGCATGTTCTCGTTGTGCAAACACAACGCATCAAAACATACCTCTGCAAATACAGTGTTGTCAGTCAGAGATGGAGAGAATTAAAGACATGGGATGAAGTGGAAAAACAGGCTGAAAATCTAGGCCAAAGAGTAAAGATCATGACTGCACTGGTAGATCAACTTTTTAGGGTGTTATTTTATGCATTTATTTATTTTTGAGATCTATTGACAGAGACAACATGGGTCAAAGGCGAGATAGGTCCTATTGTGTATGTAATCTGAGCTGCATCCAATGCTTTTTAATGCTCTCACCTAACCCCACCCCTAACCCTACCCGTCACAGTGACGTCACTCACTCCATTGAGTGCATCGTGTCTGACAATGCATTGCTGTGTGATGCAATCTCAGCTTGCATCATAAAGGCTGTATGCAGATACTATTGCATATTTTCCACCAAGATCCACACACATTGCTGTCTGTACAGGCAGGCGCGCTCACACACACTCACGCACACAGCAAAATGTGGAAGTTTTTTCTTTCCATTCATTGTGAGTTATTAAATTAAAATAACTATATAATAACTATATATATATATATAACACTTTCACCAGTCCTTACCAAGTGGTGCTCGCTGCAGAGCCATTTGAGGAGAGGTGAGCTCCAGAGAGGGGGAGCTTAAGCTTGAGCTCCACCTTTTTTGCACTTTTTCTACGAGTGATGTCACTGGGGGTAGGGTTAGAGGTGGGGTTGGTGTACGCATTAAAACAGCTTACAGGAGGAGGAGCGACAGCTCATGCTCCCCCTCTCTGGAGCTCACCTCTCCTCAAATGGCTCTGCAGCGAGCACCCTCTCGTCCTTACCACTTATTTGAGTCTAATACCCCATTTTATCATAAGAGCATGAATGAAATGTTCATGAAGATGAAACTGCCGAACTGCAGTTAAAATCACCCAAACTTTCAGGAAACTCTTACATAAAAGCACTCCACGTAAACACCTCAATTATATTACTGTCTATTAAGGGAAATAACTAGATTACAGATGTCCATGTAAGTATTCAGTAATGTATTCGAAGTAAGTGAAAGATCCAGAAGGGCATTCTGCTGATTTGATTCAGAAGGGCACTTTTTTTTGTCAGACAGCTCACTGGTCAGGTATACATCCTTAAATATCAAGGTGAAAGTCACCATAGCTTACGTAGAATAGACCCAGCGCCCACGTTGACGTACACACACACACACACACACATAAATATGTCTGTGTGTGTGTGTGTGTGTGTGTGTGTGTGTGTGTGTACACATCAATATATTAATATATATATATCAATATATATATTAATATATTGATGTATACACACACACACACACAAATAAATATGTCTGTGTGTGTGTGTGTGTGTGTATACATCAATATATATATATATATATATATATATATATATATATATATATATATATATATATGAATAGGGTTTCAGCAGGTTGTCAAGTCAAATTTAGGACCCTTTTAAGACTATTATAAATGAAATTTTAGACTTATACAAGGCTAAACACTAATGATTATTTCTAATGGCCCAGTTTGGCCAATGGAATTTTTTTTTTGCTAGCCAAATGACAAGTTTAACATTGTTAAAATTATATTCATTGTGGAGGCAATTACATTAAATCAAATGTTTTGTAAAAACTGTTTGAGTATAACTTCTATTCAACGCAACACATTTCTGTTATAAAACTCTAATTTTTTATGTTTATTTATAAATTTTATGTCTACTCGCCGTTACTTCAGTAAATAGTTTTTATATGAATAGAAGATTATGCAGCGAGATAAATTGTTCTGTCATTATCACGAGGAACTGTGTAATTGTTTTTAGGTTTCTTTCACTGATTTTATTAAGATGAATTGTAGGTGATCGGATGAATGTCAGCCCGATTGGGTAGCTTTACTTGAACAAAGGAAAATTAAGACCCGTTTAAAATTATTTAAGACATATTACACAATATTTCAGTGAATTAAATTTTTTTAAATTTAAGACATTAAGACTTTAAGACCTTGCGGACACTCTGATATAATCCCATATGAAATCATCCCAATCCAAAGTAAAATTATTAATTCTTAACAAATTAGTCATCTTGTGAAATTATATTTATATCCAAATATATAACAAAATCGCAGAAAAACTAAATATCCCAATGTCAGCTTTTCCCCAATATCGAGCAGCCCTAAACCATTCTAAACATTAACAATACATGTATCCTGAGGATCAAATATGCATATTAGAATCTGTATTAATGATGGTGATGAGGTTGTTGTTGCTAATGTATTTGTGATCAAATAAACATAGCTTTGGTGAAAAACAATTAAAACACACAAACACACACACACCTACAGTCATAATTCAAGTGGTTAAATGTCCATATTTCTCAATGCCATGATTAACGGCCACAATGTTTTTAAAATCCTTACAAATGCCTCAATATTGCACTGAGCTTGTATATGTAATTAAAGCTACAACCAAAAGGCAGATATGAAATCAGAGTCCCTCATTCTGATAGTGGAGGAGAAAAAAAAGAGAGCGTTTTTCAGCTCTCTTGGTGTAACAGATAAGACAGCTCCAGTAATCTGACTCTAAGACTCGGGATAAAGGCAGTTTGTCTCTTCGTGAGCCGTCTGTCAACACCTGCTTGGTAATTAGGCCTAATTATGAGAGAGAGTTCGCTTCCCCTTCATGTTATTAAATAAGCAGCAGCCGCGTCAGCCAGGTATCTCTCAACACAGGCAAAGGGCTGGCGACCTTCAGATCAAACACAGCCTCTATCTGTGCCCCCTGCGCTGCCACTTATACCCGAGGAGGGGGGGAGATGCAGTCATTTGAACGTGGGCTTCAAAAGATGGAGGACAGGCGGTCTGCATTCCTCTCCCCCCGTGCCGGGGAATCTGTGGATCCGGTGATGGGCAGACACACACCTCTGCCCAGGCCACTGTCATACGCTGCCATTCATAAATAAGCCCAACTAAGATCCTGGAGATTGTGGGAACGCAGAATGTGATTACTGTTGCCCTTGTGGAGCAGCTGGATGACATCTCTAAAGAACTGCCATGTCAAAGCATATGGGAAGTTTATGAAGTATGAGAAATTGAGGTTTATTGGGTTAGGTTACTTTAAAAATGTAATTAATTATGGGTTACACCATTAAAATGTTCATTTCTAACTGCTTTGTCTAAAAGAAAACCAAACAATCCTGCACACCATCAATACTTGCCAAATCATTTATTCAATTCATTTTCAATTCAATTCAAGTTTATTTGTATAGCGCTTTTCACAATAACCATTGTTTTAAAGCAGCTTTACAAAAGGTGCACATTGCATTACAATAAAATTCAGAAAACAAAAACACTTGTTGTTCGTTCAAACTACTTCTTTAAAATGAGCTGAAACAAAAATTCTTGAGTTTTTGAGGGGGACAACTTTATTGTTTTATGCTGAATCCACTTAAATTTAAAAAACAATACTTTAATTTAATTCCTTCATGTTGTCCCAACCCAAATTGATTGTGTAGAAGCCATAATTATTTACAGCATAGTTACCATAGTAACTAATAACTTTAACCATAAACTAGTAACTATTAAGGCTGTGCAATTGAAAATTGAAAATCGAAAATTCAGTTTTAATTTTGATTTTGATCATAACCCGCTCCTTTCCCGTTGTACTCATTTGTTGTTTTGCAAAGCTCAGTTTCACGTGAAAAATACTAAAAGTATGTAATGTAAATTTTGCAGCACGGGATGCACATCATTTAAGTACATTCGAATCATTCATGTTTTTCATGTTTAAATCGCAAAAGAGATCGCATTTCTAAAGTCATCTTAATGTGAGCGCTTTGATGGTCAAATTTGTGTCAAAATGCGCGGTTTAGTGATTAATCATTAAAGCCCCAATTGTGTAATAAACAAACAAGTGGAGAATCAAAAGACATGTGAAAGTGAAACCATAAATCAGAACCGTACTGGTATTAAAGTGACAGCGTGCAATATTCCTACTGCTGCCTGTTTTTATCATTAATCAAACAACAAAAAGAGAAAATCCCTCACTGTTCTTGACTGAAGGAATTTTGTAGCTTTGATGAAAGATTTTCTGACAGGGAAGATGCTTAAAGCACAGTTTGTTTCATATTTTTATACTACTGTTTTAATTTAAATTTTCTTATTTACGATGAGAAAAATAACTATATATATATAGAGTTAAATTCAGAAATGTTAGCCCTCCTAAATTATTACCGACCCTTTTCCCCCAATTTCTGTTTAACGGAAATATTTTTTTTCAACCCATTTCTAAACATATTTTTAATAACTCATTTCTAATAACTGATTTATTTTATCTGTCATGATGACAGTAAATAATATTTGACTAGATATTTTTCAAGATACTAGTATTCAGCTTAAAGTGACATTCAAAGGCTTAACTAGGGTAATCAGGCTAGTCACTTTATATCAGTAGTTTCTTCTGCAGACAATCAAAAATATATATTGCTTAAGCAGGCTAATAATATTGACCTTAAAATAGGTTTAAAAAAATGATAAAATAATAAATAAATACTAAAAAATAAAGCTGCTGTTATTCTAGCCAAAATAAAACTAATAAGCCTTTCTCCAGTAGAAAAAAAAACATAACAGGAAATACTGAGAAATATTCCTTGTTCTGTTAAACATCATTTGGGAAATATTTATAAAAAAAATTATAATATTCATAATAATAAAAAATTCAAAGGAGGGCGAATAATTGACTTCAACTGTATATCATTTTGAATAATGGTGATTACATTATGACCAAAATAATTCCCCATAATCTAGAAGCCCTAGTAACTAGTAGCTTTTAAAAGTTAGTTTATGAATTAATTTTCTTTTTGGCTTTATCTCTTTATTTATCAGGGGTCGCAGCGGTATGAACTGCCAACTTATCCAGCAAAATCATGCAGCAGATGCCTTTCCAGCTGCAACCAATCACCCCTTCCAGCTGCACCCATACATGCTTATGCTCATTCACACACATTACTATACGGACAATTTAGCTAACCAATTCACCAGTAGTGCATGTCTTTGGACTTGTGTGGGAAACCGGAACACCCGGAGGAAACCCACTCGAACACGGAGAGAACATGCAAACTCCACACAGAAATGCCTACTGGCCCAATCGGGACTCAAACCAGCGACATTCTTGCTGTGAGGCGACAGTGCACCCAAAGTTAAAGTTGTTGTACAGAACTATTTCGATTTCACGACTTTCATCAGATAGACTGAAATGTTAGATTAAATAAATTATTCAGTATTGACAGTGTGCAGTACTGTGCTCCTTTTGCCTTGTACTTGTACATGTGTAATGACAATAAACTTGAATCTAATCTAATTTAAAATGGGGGTTTGTCTGGAACCTAAGCCCAGGACCTCCCAGGTAACACACCCCGTTTCATCAAACATACCTGTCAATTTGTCACTAACCAATTCCTTAATTATGCATGTGCAATCATCTTAAATAAATATAAAAGCGCTACTTTTAAAAACATTAAATATTCTGCAAAATATATTTGTATGCAAGTACATTATAAGCAACTCCTATTTACAAAAATAATCTAATCTCTTACTTTTCTTTTTCAGTAATAATTCCTTAACTTAATTACACTACTTTTTATTACTCCTCTTGAGAGCAAAATGAGTTTACACTTTTTGAAGTATAGTTTTTTGATTTCACAGTTTTACATCACTTAAAAAAAAAAAAAACAATGATAAGGATACTGCGATAATGTATCTTTCATTTCAGATTGGTCAACGTGGTCAATCCAGCCTGATCTCACGAGGAAACATAACCATTTCACGTATTGTCAGAAAAGTGGCTAATTTGTATAAATTCATACGATTTGATTCATATGAAAACATACAATTTTTTTAAAGGAGGCAAGTGCCAACCCCCACCCCTATACCTAGCCATCATTGGAGGATGAGCATTTGTGTATAGACAGATGGGGACAAAACTGTTGGTACCCAGGCCCAGACTTTCATTAGTTGGCCTTTATTAATGCTTCAGTTGAACCACAAGTTGAAATTCATTTCAATTCATGTTTATTTCTATTATATTATTTCTTTTACAATGTAGATTGTGTCAAAGCAGCTTCACATAGAAGTTCTAGTAAACTGAAACTGCGTTGTAGTTCAGTTTAGTGTGGTTTAATTTTCACTGCTTAAAATCCAAACACTGAAGAGCAAATCCATGAGCAGCTCAGCAAGTAAAAACACAAGCAAGCCAGAGGTGCCAGTGGCGAGAAACAAAAAGCAACATCTGACGTTGAATAGTTTATTTTCAGTCATTTGATTTAACTACTTCAAGGTTTCAAGTTATTTCAGTAACCACTGTAGTGTTTCCTTCTACAATGGAAGGGTATCAGCAATTTTGTTCACATACATACATAGACAGCATCCCCAATAAGCGGTAGGTTTGGGAGTGGGGTTTTCCATCCAAAAGTATATACAAACACATTTACATAAGTAAAAATTAAATTACAGACTCAACTACTTGGTCAAATCTGCAGAATTTTTACAGGTGCAGTTTCCACGTGGGCCTACAAATAAGGCCTATAAACGCAGGGGCGGACTGGCCATCTGGCAATTCTGGCGAATGCCAGACGGGCCGGACCATTTTTTAAAAAGTGGGCCGGTTAGTTTTTAAAAAAAAAGTTATTTTTTATTCTATGTTTTTACATGCAGGCAGCTTTTATCTCGTCCAAGATGTGAATATTATGATGGCGATGATTATGGTAATAATGTAATAATAATAATAAAAATAGTAAATGTTAAGCATTTGGCACAATCCGTGATGGCTGGCTGGTTTTAAGAGGGGCCGACCCAATCAGAGGTTACGCGGACGTAATCAAAATCTGGCATTAATGTCAAAAAAACAGTAAGTGCAACACAAGCTAAGTGTCAGAGATCGACTTTGAAAAAAACGTGCAAAAAAAGGGCTCTAAAATCAAACGCTGCCAAATGCATAAAGTTAAATGAAATATTCTCAAAAAGTTTTTAATCGTTTGCTGCATTAGTGGACAGTAGCGCCATAGAGGAGGTAAGACGAAAACAGAAAAAATACTTCTAAGTCATTACACTAACATATACTAAGCCATTTTGACGCCATTCACACTACTTCTGACATTAACCAATACTGTGTTTAACAGTAAGCTTAGCGTAGAACTCCCATACATTTTAAAATGTTATTATAACGTGAGATCCAGGGTATATAAACTGCTGTATGCTACTGTACTAGCAATATTGTCTAACATGCCTAAAAAAACATAGGTATAGCAATAATACTGTAGGCATTTGTAGTGAACTCTAAATACATAGCTAGTTACTAAAGTAAAACATTAAATACAAGCACAGGTTACAGTGTGTAATTAATCCTTAGGTGGGGGTGGAGAGAATGACAACACTGCAGAGAATGACATATATTGTTATTTGTGAATAAAAGTGTTGCATGTCCATTTGTGTGTGTGTGTGTGTGTGTGTTTGTAATACACATTCACAGGTAACGGGTTGTTTTTGTTCCAGTTACATAAATTAAATGTTTAAATGTCTATTACATATGGTACTGCTTATATTATTTCACCATCTGTACACCAATATAAGTAGTGAATGTGCGTGTCCGTGATTGGGGCTGTATCGGTGTGGTAATGTGGGCTGGTGTGGCTACAGTGCCAGGGCTGAATTTTTGTCCCAGTCCACCCCTGTCTACACCCATGCCTGTTTCAAACAATCACCAGTCCCAATCTAAAACCCTATTTTAGAAATGGTATTGAATGTTTGAACAATCCAAGTGTTCGATAATACAACATCAATGAAAAAAAAAACATGAAGAGAGTCGAATGACATTCAAGTCTGTGTGCTGGAACTGTGGTCTCAACTCCCGGGCTGTAACTATATCATCATAACTCAGATGTTAGTCATTATTATTAAAACTACTACATCTTATCAGTTTCCCTCCTCTCACGCGCTTTCTAGCACATCTACATTTCCACATCACCGGGCCTAACACTTACAAAGTCATTAGTCAGCGTTTCTTTCCCCCATTTAAACAGGACACCCCCTTTGTACCGAAAAAGTCAAACTCTCCAGTGGAGGAAACAAATGTGGCAAACGTCCATTCAAAAGCAGAGTTAAACAAATATGGGAGGAAGTGCGGGGTACACACACAGACACACACATATACACACCCTTTATTGTGCTGCCGTGCGTTGCTAAAGGAAAACGGAGGGAAGGGGGGAGAATCTGGACTGGAAAAACAGCTCCGTGGAAGATAGAGAGCTGAAGCCAGACACAAGTGCTTCCACACCCACTGTCAGTCAGGATGACGGAGGCGAGCGACAGGCCGCATTGTTCCTGGCCATGGCGTGAATGCCACGCTGAGGCTGACACAGATAAGAGCTGAATGCATAGCTGCTCTTTGTGTGTGCGTGTGTGAGGCAAGCGACGGTGGCCACTTTGTCATTGCATCCGCACTTAAGGGGCTTTAGTGCTGATTAGCAAAGAGACCTGCAGGTAACACGTTGTTTATCTGTGAACATTATCACCTGCTTCCTTGCGGAGGTGTATTGAGGGATTTTGGTTTGCTGGATTGATGAAGATAGGTTCGCTGTACTGTAAATCACGGCTGTGATTTTACGGTAAAAACTGAAAAGCCTGCTATTAAAATGAAGACACTTGATTTTTTGCTGTTTGTTCAAACTACTTGTTTAAAATAAGCTGACATAACACAATTCTTAAGATTTTTTTAACTTAATTGTTTTATGTTCAAGACACTTACATCCGTAAAATCAATTACGTTTACTAAATCGGTTTGTGTTAGGACAACATAAAGAAATTGTGTGCAAGCCAGCATTCTTCACAGTGCAGGTTAAGTATTTTGTAATCCAGTTTTGTTTTAGTTTTTTCTGTTTATTGAGACTGTTGATAAGTCTCACCCCAGTAGAGACCTGGCACAACATATTTCGATCAACATTACAAACAATTATTAAAAAAAGAAACGCATAATTGCAGAACCAAATGCTTGAAAGAGCTGCAGGATATTGGAAAAATCTGAGATTACGATATTGAATTTTTCTGAGATACATATTGCGATATACTGTATCCGCTTGGTAAAATTTTACCAAATGATTAAATAGGAGTGATGTCCAGATCCGGTAACGTGTTCAGAAATCGGGCCCTATCACTCGGTTTGAGACTCATTTTATAATATAATATAATAAAATATAATAAATATAATATAATAATGTCAGTTTTTGTGTTATTGATTAATGCACTTAGTTTACCGAATTCATTCTATCATTTTCATTTTCTATCATTTTTTTTGATACAGCTGCAGATATGCACATCAATATAGCATCATTTGTGTGACACTGTATAACAATTAATATTTTTACAGTAATGTGACAGTTGGGTTTAGGGTAGGGAATGGAGATAGTGGTAGACGTTAATAATATACAATTTATTGGGTAATTTACTAAGTAACAACTAATACTCGGTACAACTACTGTTTTTACACCACTGCAATAGTTGTGTTTAAAATCAAATGATTCAGAATAGCACTATTTAGAAAAAAATCGTCACACTTTACTTCAACAAGGCTCAATTGTTGCTATTAGCAAGCAAACCAAGACTTTTGCATCAAAAAACTCCTAATTTGCTCCTTATTATTAATTATAGGGTAGTTTGGGTATTGGGTTAGGGATGTAGAATAAGATTATGCAGAAAATAAAGATTATAAGTAATAATAAGCAGCCAAAATCTCAATAACATGCATGCTAATAAGCAACTAGTTAATAGTGAGAATTGGTCCCTGAAGTGTTATCAAACTTATTAATTTTGATTGGTTGGGACGATAGGGGAAGTGAATCATGCATAACATAAATGAATCTACAAGTATAGATGAATGCAATAAAGCGAAGATAAAAGTTAAATAAACAGTGCATGCTCTATGGTTTTGTATATTTAAAAGTGAAAAAATTACTCAGCAAAGTTAACTAATGTTGCATATCTATTGCAGATGCACACATTGCAATATTGATGCTGAAATGATGTATTGTACAAGCCTAGCCTGAATGTACCAACAAATAAGAAATGTATACAAAAAGAAATTGCTTTAATCATGAACACGGGTGTCTTGACAATGTTAAAGTAGTACTTTTGAGAATTTCATGCGACTTCAGACCGAATACAAGTAGCATAATAAACAATATACCAGGGTTTGTGCAGGTTTCACAGAGTTATATTTAAGACTTTAAGACATTTAAGACCATTATGACTAAAATTTTAGACTCATAAAGCATTAAAGCCTAAGGAATTTTTCAAATGGCCCACATGGAAAGTTAAATACATTAATATTTAACAATATTAATGAATTGGTAAATTAACAATACAATAATAATTTAATATATACATATACATTACATATATATTTGATTCTAAATATTTGAAATATTGTGTAAAACAAGCTTGTATCCATACACTTTTTCCCCAACATAAACTTTCTTTAAAATCAAAATAATAAACAAATATTTTAAAGGTTTTAAGTAAATCTACATGGCGAACTGAAAGAAATGTTATTTTAAGGAAAATATTCTCTATTTATCATACCCAGTATGATAAATAGAGTTAATAATTACCTTTTTAAATAAAAATTTTAAGTTTTATTGAGATGGATTGTTGAGGATTGTATGGGTTTTGGCCTGATTGGTTTGCAATTTATGAACAAAGGAGAATTAAGAATTGTTTAAAAAAAAGATTTAAGACCTAAAACACAATATTTCAGTAAATTTAAGACTTTTTAAGACCCTGCATATACCTTGATATACAGACCGAGTGCGAATATAAAACCAACTTTACCTCAATCATTTAATTAAACCGCACAGGAACACTAGAAGCTCGTGTACGTTAGAAACACAGAAAGAGTAGGGATTCTAGTTACTAACGTAATCAGTCCAGACAAAACAGATCGCCAATGAGCCTGACAGTCTGCCTGAGTGAAGTATTTAAGAGTTGACAGCTGTGATAAACCACTGACAGCTTCATTACACAAACAAACCTGCGCGCACAACCGACTACAGCATGAAGAAGCACAAAACAGCGCGCGACCTAACTATATATATGTGTTATTAGTTTGTGTGGAATCAAGAGCATAGCTAGAACAAACATTGCACAATCTGCTCGCACTAGTGTAGGATGCAAACGCAGTACCTTGAATGATCGGCGGAATCCCGCGTGCAGCATGAAACAGATGAAATCACAACATGCGACAGCGAGTGTGATAAGACCCCGCAGCAGAAAAGAGCTGTCTTCAGCACTGCCTGAACTTTTAAATCCGACCTATCAAATTAAGGATACACAGTTTTTTGTTGATATTTAATTGGGGATTGAAAAAGTAATACAGTGTGAACAACTATTTATTGTTTTCTAATTTCGAATTTGATAAGTTTCTTTCAACTCACTCATTATCACTTATACTAGTATTTAGTTGTTTACTTTGTTAGTCGTTTAAAATGAATAAATGACCACAATAAACTAATAGTAAATAAATGTTAATATTAATAATCTTAATTTTTTCCGTGATTGATTACTCAACTATTATTTGACTAAATATTTTTCAAGATATTTCTATACAGCTTAAAGTGACATTTAAAGGCTTAACTATGTTAGGTTAACTAGGCAGGTTAGGGTAATTAGCCAAGATATTATATAACGATGGTTTGTTCTATGGACTATAAAAAAAAAAAAAAAAAAAAAACTTAAGATGTTTTTTTTATTTTTTATTAATAACTGCTTTTATTCTTGCCGAAATAAAACAAAATAAGGCTTTTTCCAGAATAAAAAAGAAAGAAAAACATTCAGACATAATGTGCAAATTCCTTTGCTCTGGTAAACATCATTTGGGTAATATATAAAAAAGAAAAAAAAATTCAACATATAGAATTAAAGTCAGAATTATTAACCCCCCTTTGAAATTTATTTTCTTTTTAAAATATTTCCCAAATTATGTTTAACAGAGCAAGGACATTTTCACAGTATGTCTGATAATAATTTTAACAAAAATTTTTTTCTTCTGGAGAAAGTCTTATTTGTTTTATATCAGCTACAATAAAAGCTGTGTTTAATTTTTTAAAACCATATAAGGTCTAAATTATTAGCCCCTTTATATTTTTCGATTGTCTACAGAACAAACCATCGTTATACAATAACTTGACCTAGTTACCTTTTAACCTGCCTAGTTACTAGTTAAGCTTTTAAATGTACTTTAAGCTGTGTAGAAGCGTCTTGAAAAATATCTAGTCAAATATTATTTGCTGTCATCATGGCAAAGATAAAATAAAACAGTAATCAAAAATGAGTTATTTAAACTATTATGTTTAGAAAAGTGTTGAAAAAATCTTCTCAACAGAAATTGGGGGAAAAATAATTCAGGGGGGCTAATAATTCTGACTTCACATATATTAAAACCTACATCAAACCCTATATTAAAACATATGTGTTTCTATATGTTATTTCCATGTGGCTTAAGTTTTTATTTGGCTTGTTTTTTAAAAAATAATTAAAAGATAATAATAATAGTAATAAAAAAGCACTAATGAATGGATAAGGTATTTAGTTTTTAAATAAGAGTTAATCCTAGAAGTAAAATAATTATTAGTAATTAACAGTTAATATGGAATCTCTTCCAAACAGTGTCAGAATCTTTTTAAAATAATTTGAATACATATTTTAGTTAGTTAGTGATGCCACGGTGAGTAAATATTGTTGCATCATGGTACTGTCTATAAATGAAACCAACCTTTCTGAAATTAAAAAAAAATAAATAAATCAAGTGCAACATGAAAAGTCCCTCAGCTGGGTAAAGCAGCTACTCTGTAAACAGCTAAATGCTTTTTTGTTTCCCTCCTCTATTTCATCCTTTCTCTAATTGAGAAAGCGGGAGGGGGAAAGTCCACTCTAATCCACAAAGCACATAGCGGCCTTTCATACCTGCACCGGCTGAGAGAGAGACCTTTATTTGTGCGTTTCGATCATGGAGAAGAGGTTTCAGGCTTAGCTGGGTCTGAGCAAAAAAAAAAAAAAAAGATTAGATGTAACCAGAGTACTTTAAACCTCTTTAGAGGCCCTGGATTAGCTCAACTGAGGGTTACTCCATCTCTCCATGGATCTCTTCGTCTCTCTTAAATGAGACAATAAGATCCACAAGGATGCAGGTGCTGCACAGAATGCTGAAGGAATGTGAGGTGATCTATATGAGGAAATTTAAAGCATTAATACGCTTTTTTTTGAATGTGGAAAGGCCATCTTTGCGTGATTGCAAGAAGCGTGGGAACAAGCTACATGATCAGAGCTTTCCATGCTATCAGATAGCTTAAGGCTAAATCTACTTGCAATTTGTAGCTTGTATTATAGAACATATTGCACTTAAGATACATATTGCATAGATTTGACAAGGTTCTGGAAATATTCCTCAGAGATTTTGCTCCATGTTGACATGATAGCATAACGCAGTAGCTGCAGATTTGTCGGCTGCACATACATGATGCGAATCTCACGTTACACCACATCCCAAAGGTGCTCTATTTGATTGAGATCTGGTGACTGTGAAGGTCATTTGGGTACAGTGAACTCATTGTCATGTTTAAGAATCCAGTCTGAGATGATTCGCGCTTTATGACATGGTGTATTATTCATACGATCTCATTCGTACAATTCACAATGATTTGCTCATCCCCTAATGACGGTTGGGTTAGAAGTGGGGTTTGTTGACACATCTCCTTATAAAATTTTACATTTTTGTACGACTGAATTAGCCACTAAATTGACAAAACGTAAAATAGACTCATATTAATTATGTCAACCTCATTTGTAGATTTTAGTATGATCCCCAATGAGGGCTAGGGTTAACACTGGGGTTTGGAGATACCCCACCTTCTAAAACAATTATGTTTTCATTTATTTAATCAGTAATTGTTATATTTTTTTCTGACAATTCTGACAACTAACTACATTATATAGAACTTTTATAACCTGCAGTTTTGATGAGTTAACTCAGTTGTTGAACACTCGGTTGTACTGAAAGGTTTGTGTACACAACAGGAGTAAGCACTAAAAGGTAAACCGACAACTGAATTTCGCAGCAGTGTGTACGTGGAGAGTGAGTAGCAATTAATGTAAATGGAAGGCGGCAGGCCGGTGACCCTGCAGAGGGGGCCCTTAAAAGCGCATCTTCTGCTCCGCCTGGTCAGATGCCATGCCCCACGTAACCATGAATTATTGGTGCCATCTCACATTACCCGCAATATACCACAATGCCAGTCTCCCTGCGGTCTCCCTGGGCCTGAGGAGGGGGGCGACAACATTGTCCATCTTGACGGTGGAGAAGGAAAGGAAATCCTCTGGCTCTCTCTTACCACAAGGGCGTGTAGGTCAGCTTACAGCTCATCACTAAATTAGATAAGCTTTTAGTCAAACAAGCCTCTCTTTTAGACCAGCGAGGCACGAACTTGATATTACTGAAAATTAAAAAAAAGAAAAAGAAATTGACAGTAAGGCATCACGATGGTGCAGTGGGTAGCATGTTTGCCACACAGCAAGAAGGTCGCTGGTTCGAGCCTCGGCTGGGTCAGTTGGCATCTCTGTGTGGAGCTTGCATGTTCTCCTCGTGTTTGCATGGGTTTCCTCTGGGTGCTCCGCTTTCCCACACAAGTCCAAAGACATGTGGTATAGATGAATTGAGTAAGCTAAACTGTCTGTAGTGTATGTGTTGAAATGAGTGTGTATGGATGTTTCCCAGTGTTTGGGTTGTGGCTGGAAGGGCATCCGCTGCGTTAAAACATATACTGGGTTGGATAAGTTGCCGGTTCATTCTGCTGTGGTGACCCCAGATTAATAAATGGACTAAGCTGAAAAGAAAATGAATGAATGAATGAATGAATGAATGACATTGACAGTAAATAAAGCACACTATACAGTACACATGTAATAGTAATTAGGCTAGAGGCAGCTGTGACTATATGAAATTTAAATTACTTGCGGTTGTCCTCACAGTATAGTGTTTGGTAATATCCCAAAAATTATTGAAGAAAAAAAATCTTCAATGATAAAATCAAATAATACAATCTTCTATAAATAATCAAATGAAGCTGTTTTTCCAGCCTGTCTCTAAACTATCATTGAAATTGGTGCAATTAAAACTAACCAACCCAGGCTTATTCTGATTACGTACTCCTATATACATTTCTGGAGAGAGCAAAATATATCCCGGGAGCTATGTATTTTTTTTACAGTTTTTTTTTTTTTCACAAATCCACCAGAGGCTTCTGTGTACACTTTTTCAGATCTCAAATTTCCCTCGCGAATGCCATTCACGCCTGCTGTTCTCATGTAAATGATGTTGACTGACTGATTTACTGACTGACCAATCAACTGATCCCCCCCATTCTTCCCTAAACCCAACCAATAGTGTTTTCAAAACCACAGATTGACTCGCCCACCCCCTAAACTCAACCGACAGTGTTTTCAAAAGCATTGCAGAAAAGAAAAGCCCACTGATTTTTACCACGTTTTCAGATTTTATTTAATCAGAGATTAATTCACCCTATTATTTACTTGTTTATCTTATGTTTTACCGTTTGTTTATTCCTACCTGCTTTCTGGAACTGTTCTTCATTGGATTCGAACCCCGTTGTTGTGGTCAACTCCTGTCTGCGTCTCAAGTCCACCGACTTACATGTTGAGCTACCGGACAAACTGGGAACAGCGGAAAAGCAGTCCATATGGAGGTAAGCATTCAGCTGGTAAGCGAGAAAAGGAGCGGCTTCATACCACCCCGTAGAAATGAAGCCATAAGTAGCTCTGGCTACATGATTTGCGATTTCCAGAAATGTATATAGGGCTACGTTGTCAGAATGAGTCTATGTGTGATTTTATTAAAGCTACATTTAAGCCATTCCTGTCTAATTCTCTTCTAATCGTTGTACTGAATCTGCTTTGCTAAAAGTGTCCAACATTGGCATTTTACCTGTGGTTGATTCTGGTATGCAATGTTGATACTACTAAATCATACTGCTGCTTTTGATACTGTTGATCATGATGTTCTTCTTTGGCATTTCAAACATTTGATGGGTATCACAGATACTGCCTTAGGGAGTTTCTAAAGTCAGGCCCTTTTCTGCAGTGTCTGGTAGTTTCCTTCATTCTCAGCTACTACAGGGGTACCTCAGAGCTCTGTTCTGGGCCCACTTCTTTTTAACTTATTCACTCACCGGCCACTTTATTAGGTACACCTATCCAACTGCTTGTTAACACAAATTTCTAATCAGCCAATATCAACTCAATGCATTTAGGCATGTAGACATGGTCAAGACGATCTGCTGCAGTTCAAACCAAGCATCAGAATGGGGAAGAAAGGTGATTTAAGCGACATTGAACGTGGCATGGTTGTTGGTGCCAGATGGGCTGGTCTGAGTATTTCAGAAACTGCTGATCTACTGATATTTTCACACACAACCATCTCTAGGGTTTAGAGAGAGCTCTCATAAAAAAGAGAAAATATCCAAATATCCCACATATCTGTGGGTGCAAATGCCTTGTTGATGCCAGAGGTCAGAGAAGAATGGCCAGACTGGTTTAAGCTCATAGAAAGACAACAGTATCTCCAATAACCACTCATTACAACCGAGGTATGCGGCCAAGTACAATGGCTCAGGCTGGTGTTGGTGGTGTAATGGTGTGGGAAATATTTTCTTGGCACACTTTGGGCCCATTAGTACCAATTGAGCATTGTGTCAACGCCACAGCCTACCCGAGTATTGTTGCTGACCATCCCTTTATGACCACAGTGAAACCATCTTCTGATGGGTACTTCCAGCAGGATAACACGCCATGTTATAAAACATGAATCATCTCAGACTGGTTTCCTAAACATGACAATGAGTTCCCTGTACTCAAGTGACCTCCACAGCCACCAGAACTCAATCCAATAGAGCACATTTTGGATGTGGTTAAATGGGAGATTTGCATCACGGATGTTCAGTCAACAAATCTGAAGCAACTGTGTGATGCTATCATGACAATATGGAGCAAAATCTCAGAGGAATATTTCCAGTACTTTGTTGAATCTATGCCACGAAGAATTAAGGCAGTTCTGAAGGCAAAAGTAGGTCCAACCCAATACTAGTAAGATGTACCTAATAAAGTGGCCAGTGAGTGTATATGCTTCTACTTGAACATATTATTATGAGATTTAATGTTTTTCTTTCAGTTTTACTTTGATGATATCCTATCCATTCTATCTTAAAGATCTCCTTATTGCCTTTTTATCTAGTAAACCTTTACGTTTGTCTGACACGGCTCTTCTCTTGTCTGTCAGTCCCATTTAAATCTATATAAAACTATTTAACTGAAGTTTTCAACTCCAGATCGTTATGTCTGTCTAAAATTTTATTCATACACACATATTGAGTTTAGATATGTAGATATTTTAGCTATGTTATGTGCGATTTTGGATGAAACACAGCCTCTACTTTAATGTCTTGAACTCTTGTGTTTGTGTTGGCCGTTTCTGTACCGATAGCACATGTGGGTGGATGATCTCAGGCAGGGTGCAGATGGACTGCTGGGGTCTGGAAGGCACCTGATGGTGTCTATGAAGAGCACAATCTAACACTCCTCCAGTGAGTCCATGGCTGATATACTGCTCCTCTCAGCACAAGGATAAGTTCCTCCCTGAAGCTGCTGAAGGGGAAGAGAGAGGATTGAATATTAGAGCCACACAGCGTTATCACGGCTGTTTGAACCTCCCTACTGCTCTCACTGATGCCCTTGCCCTGGATACTTTCAAATAATACAATACAGCTGTAAGAAGACACATACTATGGATACTTCGGATACAAAAAGAATGAGTGACATTGCTTTAGCAAAATAATGGGAGAAACTAACCAGTGATATTAGTTTGCAGATAACATTTGGTTTGATGTTTTGTAATTTAATACAATGAAAAGAGTAGTTTCACTTTAATAACATACGATATTAAGCTGTGATTTAGGCAGTTCATTTTCATAAGCTAACTAGAATAGTAAGGTTTATAGACAAACTTTACAGTGTCTTGAGAAAGCCTAGCCTGAGAGTTTGAAGTAGCTTTAATGTTTCAATAATTAAAGTAGTTTTTAAGTGTGAAGCAGCTGGCATAGAGAGATAACTACATATAGGTTCTAGTAAGGATTGGCATCATAACTGCCAACACTCCCGTTTTTCCCGGGAGTCTCCCGTATTTCAGACCCACATGCCGTTTTGTTCTGTCTCCCGGAAAACTCCCTGAATTTAGGTGTTATAAACTCCCGGAATAAGGTGTTGCTCGGTGGTTGCTAGGGTCTTTTGAGTGGTTGCTACATTGTTGCTAGACGGTTGCTATTGTGTTCTGAGTGGTTGCTAAAATGTTGCTGGGCAGTTGCTAAGGCATTGTGAGTGGGTGCTAGGGTGTTCAGGGTGGTTTCTAAGGCGTTGCTAGGCGGTTGTTAGGTTTTTCTGAGTGGTTACTAAGGAATTCTTAGGCAATTGCTAGGGTGTTCTAGATGGTTGCTAAAGCGATGCTAGAGTGTTCTGCGTGGTTGCTAGGGTGTTCTAGGTGTGCTAGAGTGTTGCTAGGTGGTTGCTAGGGTCTTTTGAGTCGTTGCTAAGGTGTTGCTAGGGTGTTCTTAGTGGTTGCTAAGGTGTTGCAAGGCTGTTTCTAAAGTGTTCTGAGTGGTTGCTAGGAGGTTGCTAAGGAGTTGCTAGGCTTGTTCAGAGCGGAGTAGTTTCAAAGGCGTTTCTAGGCGGTTGCTGGAGTGTTCTGAGTGGGTCCTAAGGAATTGTTAGGTGATTGCTAGGGTGTTCTAGGTGGTTGCTAAAGCGTTGCTAAGGTGTTCTGAGTGACACATTCACTACTGTATACTGCGTTCTGAAATGATTCCTCACAGCAGACATAAACAATCTGTAGCTACACACAGCGTGTCTCAATAATAAAACCAGGGGAAAAAAAATGTTTTTACATTTCCCCGCGGTCATTTGAAGTGTTGCATGGATTGCGTTATGAAATTCGGAGCTCCTATTGGTTCTTGGATTGATGCTCATCGCAGCTGTTGTCACACTGCAAGAAAGCGTCTAAAATCTTCTGACACTACCAGAACTATAAATCTGATTGCAATGGGCATTAAGCGGCTAACCAACGGTCAAAGATCACAGATTTTAGCCTAGGATTTCAAGTATCTTTTAGGATTTCCCAAATTTGTCTCAGATGACAAAATTTTGGCTGAAATCTCACAGTGTGAACGGGGCTTTACCAAGACAGAACTTATAATGCCAGCCAACCCAAACATTCACCATAACTTACCCATTCAGATAGGAGCATTGACCATAACCCCTTTCAACACAGCCACGATCTTTGGAGCTGTGATACCTTGGCAGGAGCACATCGTCAGAACATCCTAACCATGTAAATTTGCCTTAGGCATATATAACATTTGAAAAACTACTTGTTCAAGATCTTGTTCTGCTTGGGCAGACTTCCAGCCAGTATAATAAACTTCTGCAACAAATGTAGGATATTATAATTGATCTTTAACCGGCCAAAAATAGCTGGTTAAAGAAAAAAAGAGAATGAAATACAATGATCTAGTACTTTCTATCCTATTTTGTAGTCAACTTCTGCTACTGTAGCCCATCAGCTTCAATGTTGTGTAGACCTTGCTTGTATTGATTAGTTATTTGAGTTACTGTTAACTTTCAATCAGCTGAACCAGTTTAATCACTTTTAATTGATCTCACTAACAAGGCACTTTTGCTCAAAGTACTGTTGGATATTTTGTTCCTTTTCAGACCATTTTCTGTAAATACTAGAGATGGTTTTGTGTGAAAACCCAGTAGATCAGCAGACTAGCCTGTCTTTTCCGATAATATACAGGTCCAACGAAGAGTCCGGTAGGTGTTTGTAAAAACATTCCACAAAATTCCCTGGAAACCAGTGCTAACTGAGAATGAGTAGGTGTTGGGGAATCTTCTGCCTGGCAGTGTGTGTTCCTGCTGCACTACAGCCCAGGGTTAATGTTGTGGCTGTAAAGTGGGAAGTATTGTCACAGCCTGTAAAGATAAGGTGATTTATGGCAGAGAGTGTGAGCATAATAATCGCAGTGCCACAGGGCAGGGAGAGAGAGGACGGAGAGTAGGAGTGAAGGAGAGATGTTTTGCCAGGGATTTCTCACCACTACAGACCTAAAGACGTGAGTGAAAAAACACAGAACCCCAATCAATGCATGGTTTAATCGTTTGGATGAAGACTGAATTGGGAGCAACTCTGATGTGCAGTGGAAAATTGACGAAGAGATGAAGCTACATCTAGATTCAAACTGAGGAGGAGCATTCACACACACTTGTGGTTTACGAGGACTCTCCATAGGCATAATGCATTTCATACTGTAAATATTGCTTATTATATTGTCTTAATTTAGCCCTACTAATAAATTCCTGTTAAGTATGATATTTTCACATTTTAATCTGTTTTTAATCATTTTTATTCTGTTTTTATTCTCTTACTTGTTTCTTTTATTCCTGTTTGTGTAAAGCACTTTGAATTACTAGTGTATGAAATGTGCTGTATAAATTGCCTTGCCTTGCCTCGTCTTGACTATTTAAGCATTTTCATTTTGAAAATGCGAGGACAAAAGGCATGTCCTCATAACCCACATTAATTCAGAAACAACTAGATCATTCCCATGTTGTTTCACAATTGTGTGTCCTTGTAAACTGTATGTAAACAAGTATACACACACACACAAACGAGAATTCACCATCATGTACTTACCTAATGATGTTTGCATGCTCTAGGATTTTCTAGCGGGACAGAAAAGAAGATGTTTAGCAAAATGTATTGTTGTTTTCTATTGAAACAATGTAAATATAAATTTTAATAATAATAATAATAATAACAATAACAGAATGCCAAGCCAAAGTTAAGTCTATAATCTTTGTCACAGACTTTTATTGTCATTTCTTAAAATGTGATAATCTCATAAAGAAAGTCATTGAAGTTCAAATTTAAACTTTTGAGTGTAAAATTCTCCTTTTGTGAAAAAAACCCTAATACCAACTATAATCCAGTTAACAGAGAACATACTAAGGTTTTATCAAAGTTCTTACACTGACTGTCACAATCACCAGTGATCTAACCTTTATAGATCGCTAGAGAAGTTTCACTCTCACTCTGACTACAATTCTGCCACCACACGAACTACAACTCCCTTTATGCACCACACACACACCTGTTCAAGTTCTCCATTGATTACACATACAGCTTCTCAAAACTGATTACATGTACCATATAAACAGCATGGACACACATACATTGCTGAGTCTTGTTTGGTTACCCTACAACACTACGAAGCATTCTTAGTCTTTCTTTGTCTGGCCCTTGCCTTGGTCTCTCGTTGATGTTGTCTGCCGCCTTTGTCGACAATTTGACCCGACTATGCTTCTGGATTTGCCTGTATGTACTATTGATGTTATTCAAATTTTATTATTTAAAAAAATAAAGTAATTGAAGTTTAAATTTAAAGGTTTGAGGGTAGAATTCTCCTTTCTTGAAAAAAAAACAAAAAACAATACCAACTATATGATAAAGTTAACAGGCAACATTCTAAGGTTTTATCAAAGTTCTTACAGTCACGATCACTAGTGATCTAACCCTAATAGATCGCTAGAGAAGTTTCACTCTCACTCTGACTACAATTCTGCCACCATATGAACTACAACTCCCTTCATGCACCACACACACACCTGTTCCAGTTCTCCATTGATTACAAGCTGGATGCTTCTCAACAAACACACACACACACACACACTGCTGAGTCTTATTTGGTTACCCTGCAACATTACGAAGTGCTCTTCTGGTCTAGTCTTTCCATGTCTGACCCTTGTATTTTTCCTGTTTACGTTGTCTGCCGCCTTTATCGACCATGTGACCTGACTATGCTTCTGAATTTGCCTGTATGTATCTGTTTACCTCTTTGTTTGACCATTGCCTTGATGACTACTCTTTGTTAATAAAATCTGTATGTGGATCCTAAACTCCGTTGTCAGCGTCCATACCAGTTACAGCAACATTAACGTAACATTAACAATATATTTAAAAGACATCATTTATGTCTTTTCTTTTCCTTTCTCACATTTTTGAAGACAGGAACATCTACTGTATCTAAAATGTTTAAGACAAAAGTGTCAACCCTTAACACTGTGATACTCTGTGTATTAACAGTTGAACATTTAATATACAAGATGGGTCTGGACACAAACAGATTGCTTAAAAAATGATTATGCAGTAAAGTGAAAGTACTGCCTGCTGCATAACTGTGAGTGTTTACAGTAAACAGCAGTATGGAGGTTTTGGGGATGGTGCAGGTGATGGAGCCGTGAGGCATGTCTCATACCATCCCACAGGAACTCAAGCAGACAACAACAGAAAACACCCTCTCCGATATAATGGAGCAAAAAGAACTGCCTCATTATCTCAGTGGCATATTTATTGTTTTATGAAAAATAGCCTAATAATACTAGCTCAGCTACTTTGATTTAATTACCGGAAAACAAATGACTGAGATTTAGCAGGTGATGACTGATGATTCACCACTTCACATCTTGTTTTGTTTCATCAGAAACTGCATATACAGAGCTACAGATTACGCCTTTTATTGGTATGTCTGACTTTTAAATATTATCCTTTATGTCACCGCAGCAAAAAATTATAATGTAAAAAAAGAAATGACAATAAATGTCTAATCAGTTAATCAGGTTTCAACTATTTTGTTAATTAACAGTTTCCGTATTTTGTGATTCTGTGATTCACAAGAGTTGTTTGTTTATTTACGGTTGTGAATTGTATTATGGGCCCTTGATCTCTGCTCTGTCGACTTTTATAACGTATAAGAAAAATTTGTATCACTTTTTTAATGGTCCCTTTAACGCATTTTGTTGAATTTAAGTTACATTGCATCCGCATGCCAACTAATTCTCATTCGATTATAAGTAGACTGTTAGGGTTGGGGTTATGTAGTCAATCTAGGGCCAATCTAGGGTCATATATACTTGCAAAATAAAAGAAAGAGCAAACTAAATAAATAAATGCAATTCTCCAAAAATCGCAAAAACGAAAATTAATTTTTGAGAAAAAATTTTTTACTAACAAAAATAAAGAACTGCAAAGGGAAAATTAAGTTTTGAGAAATAAAAATGAAATTAGCAAACAAAGAAAGAACTGCAAATAAAAATTAAGCCGTGCAAAAAAATGCAATAAAAAAAAGTATATTTGCAAAACATTTTTTTATAGCATTGCCTTTACAAAACCCATTCAGTTGATTGCAATGCTCATTTTGGTTTGCTTTTTAAGTCAACTGTGAGTTTGCGATGCTGTTTTCACATGCACTTCACATTTGTGCACGTTTGTGGCCCTGGTTTGACAAGGGGGCGGAGTCACAGGAACTTGGGTGTTTATGGAAGGCCCGGACCTGCCTCCATTTAAGCAACGCCATCACCTGGAGACACAGTATCACCAAGGTAGTCTTACAGCTCAGTATGTTTGGGCCTTCTGTAAATTTCTAAGTTGCCTTGAAACGTTTAGTTTTGTAAAGACAATGATATAAAAAAGTTTAGCAAATATATCCTTTTTTTATTGCAAATATTTTTTTTTTGTTTTTTTTTTGCACTGCTTGAATTTTATTTGCAGTTCTTACTTGTTTGCAAATTTCATTTTTATTTCTCAAAAATCAATTTTCGCTTATGCGATTTTTGGAGATTTGCATTTATTTATATATTTTTTGCTCAATAGTTTAATTTTGGTTTGCAAAAATTTATTTTATTTTGCAAATATATATGGCCCTTGATTGACTCAATACAGTATCAGCAGATATTAAGCAGATAGTCAACTAATAATCAAATGTGAAGTACTTGGCATGTTGCAATGCAGCTTTTAGTCAACCCAATGTGCAATAAGGACCATCAAAATAAAGTGTTACCAAAAAATATATAAATAAGTGTGTAAAATAACAGAAAATATACTGGTAGTTTATTCCAAGGTTCTTGTATCATAATTTTCAACACCAACCCAGACAATACATCACTTTAAACTATTACAAATGTTAATAAAAGTAACTTTTTCTAACTTTTTATGGTTAAAATTTGTAAATTCATCTCAAACAAATCAGGGCACTGAGAATCAATTTTCACAGTGTAATGTGCAATACAGGTGTTTGTGAATGTAAAACTGAATTTTCAAAGGTCAAAGCGTATATTAAGTTGTCTTAAAAGAAAGTACAAATTGCTTGAAATAAGTCACCAGCAATACACAAACCTGTAAAGGTGATCTGCACAATGCTGCCTTATGCTTTCCACTACTCACAAACAAAATCAGTTCTGACCCTCAAACACTGTATTTGAATCTGGAAGAGTTTGGTTTCTGTTGTTGAGTTGAGAAATGATGAAAGCAAATTATTTATTAGGCTGAGGAAGCTGTTGGAGCTGAAATGTATATACTGTATGATAATGGCTGTTTGGATTCTGACTTGGGCTGGCAGGCCAATGACAACAAACTGGGCAACTTCAGGCCAATGAAAGCAGAGCTAGCTCTCGGAAAGGAGGGGTTTAGGAGACCTTGACAACCGTTTCAGACACTTTCAAAAAAGATATGATGCTTTATGATTAAATAAGGAAATACATATATTAATTTTAGACCTTGCTGGAGGTAAAGCTCTTAAAGGAGACCCCAAAAACTAACTTTAAACAACGCAAACATTATAATGTAGATCTGACTGGTTAGCAAAAGGTTGCGGGGTTCAAATTTCACAATAATATAAATACAGACAAAATCAAATCAGGTATAAACATGTTCTCAGTGCAACTATAAAGGAGTAAGATGTTTAAAAAGTGCTGAACAAAGACAATGATCTAACTGCGGACGTGTAGCAGGACATAAATCTGCCTCACGTCAGGCCTGTAATGAGAAAGGAGAGTCTTTAACCACAGCTGAGCATCTGACACCAGCAGGAGACACAGAAAACAAGAATCTCATGTTATTCATTCATTTTCCTTCGGCTTAGTCCCTTAATTATCAAGAGTTGCCACAGCGGAATGAACTCTTCTGGTCCCCCTAATTAATGCTTGATATCCCCTGAAGAACTTTAAAATAAGATGTATGAGGGGGTCTGCCCTTGAATAGGGAAATTACCAACCTACGTCACACATTACGTCACACTGGATCAACCACGTGTACCGGTTGCAAAAAAAAAACCTATTGCAATACCAATCATGTCGTGTTGTGCGGTAGGATGCCAAAATTGAAAGTCCAAAAATAGAAAACTTAAAATTTACCATACACCACACTGCTTTTAATGCCAATTGCAGACATCTTTGGCTAACAGCCATCACAAGAGTTGAATGGTGTGGGGACCTAATTAAAAATGCTCGACTCTGCAGTTATCATTTTATATCAGGTAAGTTCACGCTATGCTGAATCATACACTCTGATCATCATCATACAATCATACACTGCTGAATTATACTCGTGTTTGATTGCAGCAATGATTTCAGCAAAAACAGTTTAAAATGGTGAATTAAACTGTGAACACCTAATGTTTAGTATGAAATGTAAAAATGTAAGTCAACATACCCTGCCGTACAGGTGTAGTTTGCTGTCAGAATGCAGTTGTTTGCTTGTTGATGATTTCCCAGGCCTTGTACAGTTCCGTCTTCTTTCCTTGTCTTTGGCTAGGCAAAACCTCGGATTTTAGCACTACAAAGATTTGAATCTGGTAATCCTGGAATATTATTTCCTGCACGTGACCACACAGAGCAAAACTGTTAGCTTCCAAAGACATGTAGGCCTTTAACTTCTCTCTTATGAAATCACATGGAGTTTCAATGAGATGCTGGGCCATTTCGTCTTATCCAATATCCATTGGGAGGGTGCTATCATAAATGGACCCGTCAGACGAACGGCGTTCACTTTAACATTAATTTTGCCGAAACAAGCTGTGATAAAACACTGAAAGCATTATGCAAATAATATATATAATATGAATCATATTATCAATCTAACTTCTAATCTCTAATACAACAACAAACTCTATACCGCATCGGATGTCATTCCCTAGCTGTAAATGCTAACACCGGTTTTATTCTGCAACCTCAACGTGCGCGCATCCTAAATTTTTACAAACTGGTAATTCGCTTAAAGCTAACAAACAATTTGCTCTGATCTGTATGTTAAAAAATATCAATAATTAAAATAATCGATACCTTCAACATACATTTGACCACCCCTATAATAGTTCATACCATTGTGAATGCAAGTTTGCGCCAAAAATATTAATTAATCAGAAACAGGCAAATCTAGAGAACCAACAGTGTGTGCACAAAATATGTTTCTTTAAAAAAAGAAAAGTTTTTAGATGTCTGTAAAACTTGATGCATAGTTTGTATTTTATTATTCACTGGCTCGCACATGGAAGTTAAACAGTAAAATAAAAAAGTATTTCATGGTCATCCATTAATAGGTGCAGGAAAGCAAACCCGTCCCCGTTTATTTAGTATTTATTTTTTTTATTATTGCAATTTTAGAACACAGAACATACAAGGGCAATTATATTGACATATAAATTAATACAATATGAAACGAAAAGAAAAAAATACAAATATTCAAAGACAAAATTTAAGGTTTTAAAATATTTAACAGTTATTTTTGCTTTGGTATTTTTTGCTTTCTTTTATCGTGCATAGGTGTTTTAAAGTGAGTAGAATTAGGTTTTATTACTGCCCATTTACATTTATTGATAAAAAAATCCATATATAATGAACAATATACTAAATTTTGAAGTTGGCCGTATTCTCATAAAAAATAAATATTTTTCTTTGAATTACAATGCAATATTTGTAATCTGCTTAACAAAAAATAAAAGATTCAATACAATTGTGTATAAATACAACCATAAAATAAATGAACAATACTCTCTTCTTTATCATTACAGAAAGCACATTTTAAATCAACATCTTTACAAAATTATGCAATTACCTGTTTTACAGGATAAATGCGATGAACACTTTTAAATGATTCCTCTCTAATTTTATTTGTTATACAAAAACTTCTGGAAATCTTAAAAGGCTCGTTCCAGTTGACATCTTGAAATTGTGACCTCCAAAAACTAATGGCTGAAGGAACACTGACAACCCAGCAAATCCTTAATTATTATTATAGTTATTATTACTTTTTTTTTTCTCTTTTAAATATATACCTTAAAACTTAGGACTAAAATCTAAATTTTTATTTTGATCAATATCATTTTCTAATAATTTCTTAAGCTCTGAGGGAATACCATTAATTACCATCATATACTCTTTGGTATATAAAGGGAAAACTTTTCTAGAAACTCTAAATAGGTAAGCACATGACCATTACTATAACATGAACAATATTATAAAAGTTGTGAAACCAGCAAAACATTATTTCTAAACAAATTAATTTAAAAGAGAGATTTATTTCGGTGTGTAATATACCTATTATTCCAAATTAAGCATTTTTGAGGGGGAATATTGTGTTTGTATATGTAATCATCCATGATAACAATGCCTGTTGTTATCAGCCTAAGCTGGTTGGCTGGTTTTAGCTGGTTGACCTGCCTGGTATGGCCATTTCCAGCTGACAAAATCAAATCAGGTAGTAACATGTTCTCAGTGCAACTATGGAGTAAGATGTTTAAAAAAAGTGCTGAACAAAGACAATGATCCAAAGATGGTGGATGTGTAGCAGGACATAAATCTGCCTCAACAGCTTACTATCTCCAGCTTAAACCAGGCTTCAAATGCCTGGAAATGGCCAAAACCCCTTTAAAACAAGGCTGGCTAACCAGCCTAGCCTGGTTTGAGCTGATTTTTTCTTTAGCAGGGATATTAGGGATGTAATACCTTATATGTAATAGTTTTTTTTTATTTTTTTGAGCGAATATAGCCTAACTGTTTATTTAACATCCCAAATATCATTGAGAACCACTCAATATCCATCAAAACATTAAACACATACTAACAATTTGATTAATAAATTAGAAGCAATTGAATTAAACATATAGCTAAATTTGGTTCAGTGAGGCATAATACGGAACTTTACGGAACCGAAAACTAATAATTTGAGAGTTAAGGGATTAAATAAAACGCTAAAAAGAGAGAAAAAAATACTGAATACTTAACACTAATGCGCTTGTAGCATCCTAGGCTTTGGCAATATTTTTATGGCACAGTATTGAAAGCAAATACACTTGAATATAATTGGCCCCCATTCATTTGACCCATAATCCCGCCTTTTCTCTCGCAAAAGTCTCACACGTGTTTACACAAGGCAGATATTTGTTTCTCCTCGCAGGGCTTTGGACTGTATAACCAGCATGGAGTGTAAACCGCCGGCTGAAGGCTGGTGATGGCCGTCTGACTCGCATCCACAATAGCTTCCCAAAGTCAGCCCACAAAAGCAGCGGATTAGGACGCTAAATATCCACCCAACCCACCTTGACATGTTGACATGTTCAGCTAAGTGTGTTTCAGGGCGGATTTACGTACATTTGTTCCAATTGGATAGAGAAAGAAAGCGTGGCGCAGCGGGTTTAAAAGACATGAGGGCTCATGTGCTTTTTCTCTCGGTGGGCGATGAGGATGACTTTCACCTTAATGGACGCACGGATGGAAGTTTTGGAAAGTTTTTTAAGGGGTGACAACTTGAGCGTCAGGGTTTGTTAGAGTCCCGTCCTTGAGCAAACAAACACCGAGGAATTTCTGCCATTGTTGTTGGTGTGCAGCTTTGACTGACAGGTCGGCAACGCAGAGGAGCCTGTCAGCAAAGACAGCGAGAGGTCAAACCATGACCACCCCTGCTGAGAGAGAGCTGACCTCGAACAACACACACACACACACACACACACACACACACACACACACACACACACACACACACACACACACACACACACACACAATGTTTGGAGTCAGAAGGGTTTTAAAAGTGTTTTAAAAAAATTCCCTGTATATTAGCCAATTTGCCTAGCCTATTATTAAATTGGCCTGCAGGGGTTGAAATATACAGTTATTAATTCCATTTGCTTTGAAAATGTAATTACTTCATTCACATATTTCTCGAGAGATGTTTAACAAAGTAGGGAATTTTGTTAACAGTATTTCCCATTAAATTTTTTTCCACTAGAGACAGTCTTCACTGTGAAGCTTACATGTGAACGTTTACATTAAAAAGCTGGCAGCAGGGTTACTAGCCAGTTCCTTGTATTTTTTTTTTACATTAGCAGTGCTGTAATTAAATGTACTAAATTTTGCTGCAATTAGAGCCTCAGCAACTCATATTAAAAATGCCACACAATGCATGAGTACCTGTGAAGATGTGAAGTGAATGAGAACCAATGTGGTGGCACTTACATTAAATGTAATGCACCAATGGTTGAAAAAACATTCAGACAAAGGCGAAATGATTAGCCCGACTGTAAAATCTATATTCTTTTTCAAATACTTCCCAAGAGTTTTTTATTATATATTTTTAAACACCATCGTTTTACTAATGAATGTCTAATAACTGTTTTTGTCTTTGTCATGATGACATCTTGCTAGATTTTTGTAGGATACTAGTAGTCCGTATAAAATGCCATTTTAAAGGCTTAAATAGGTTAATTAGGATAACTATGCAAATTAAGTAAATTAGGCAAGTTATTGGACAACAGTGTTGTCCAATAGGGAGAGGTAATATTTACAAGGTATTCAACAAGATACTGGAAATGTTCCTCAGAGATTTTGGTCCATGTTGACATGATAGCATCAAGCAGTTGCTGCAGATTTGTCGGCTGCACATCCATGCCATGATGCCAATCTCCCATTCCACCACCTTTCCACCCATTTCCAAAGGTGCTCTATTGTATTGAAATCTGGTGACTTTGGAGGCCGATTGAGTATAGTGAACTCATTGTCATGTTCAAGAAACCAGTCTGAGATGATTTGCGCTTTATGACATGACACATTATCTTGTTGGCAGTAGCCATGAGAAGATGGGTACTCTGTGGTCATGAAGGGATGGACATGTTCAGCAACAATACTCAGGTAGGCTGTGGAGTTGACACGATGCTCAATTGGTACTAATGGGCCCAACATGTGCCAAGAAAATACCCTCCACACTATTACACCACCACCACCACCACCACCACCAGACTGTTGATACAAGGCAGGTTAGATCCATGCTTTCATGTTGATGATGCCAAATTCTGATTGGCTGATAGCCGTGCGATATTTTGCCAGTAAAATCACACAAAGGCCTCTTCACCCTTCACCTCTGTGTATTACTCCGCCCACATACAGCAAGCAACAAGCACTTTGACAAATATTACTGTTGTTAGACAACAAAATGTACTTTTGAGGCTTTTTTTTTGTCGAGAACGTAGTTGTATAGATTGCAACTATGCAGTTTATTTGTAAGAATAGTGCCTATTTTAAAATATTCACAATTTCTGAGAGCTTGTCGGCGGCCAAAGACGGTTGACGTTGTCCATCCACAAGATGGCGCCAGAACCGCAACGTACGCCTCCCACCAGTGCTGATATACAGCCATAGCACACTGCTACTAGTGTGATATTGCTCATATATATATATATATATATATATATATATATATATAAACATATATATATATATATATAAACATATATATATATATATATAAACATATATATATATATATATATATATATATATATATATATATATATATATGTTTATATATATATATATATATATATGTTTATATATATATATATATATATATATATATATATATATATATATATATATATATATATATATATAAACAAACTAAAAGAAGTAAGACTTTCCCCAGAAGAAAAAAAAAAAAAGAAATACTGTGAACATTTCCTTGCTGTTAAATATTACTATAGGAAATGTTTAAAAAAAAAAAAAAACATGTCGAAATGCATACATGTTTAAATGGTCCATTGGAAGGGTACGTCCTTGGCATTGAGTCAGGTTGTGCATGTAAAGAAAAACAGAATACAGAAACAGAGAATAATCCATCATTATTTAAATGGTGCAACAGTACATTGGTATATTTCATCACACACATTTATAAATTACACAGTGCATGGCTTAATGCCAAATCAGGCTTCTCTATTTACAGATATAATTATGACGCCAGGTGACATCAGACTCGCCCTCTCCACTTTTGGGTTTTAGTGCAAGTCATCATTAGCTGGGCCCTTGAAAACTGAACCCTGACCCTTGTGTGTGTGTATGTGTGTGTGCGCTTGAGGGGATTGGAGCTGCTGTCTTAAGATGGCCTGCAGGTTGTGTGTCATTTTTATCAGCATTTAAAGAGATCTCTTAAAATGAAAATTCAGTCATCGCTTACTCGCTTTTAACTGGCTTCTTTCTTCAGTTGAACAGATATTCTGAACCATTGAATTTGATAGTATTCTCTTATGCATTTCAATGGCACCTGGTTTTTGAAATTGTTTTTGTGTTTAACGGAAGAATTCAAACAGGTTTGGAACAAATAATGATTACAGGGTCATTAAGTCATTTAAGATGATCAATGCTGATAAAGTGTAATTTATAAAGGATTTACATTTAACATTTATAAATATCCTCAAATATCAAAATGTAATTGTCAGTATGGTCATAACATGAACAACTCCACACTTTAGAGAAACAAGCACCCGCATATTTGTGTGTTGTGGTGCAGCTCCTCCCACCAACTGTCTGTGTGTGTGAGTGTTTGTGTGTGTGGGTTGACACAGCCAAGCTGTTGGTGGTAGTGTGTTGGGGTCAGGGTTCTTCAGTCAGCACCCCGTCCCTGAGTCAAGCACATGGGACCCCCCCCCCCCCCCCCATCCTTCCCATCAGCCCTGGGTACAAATAAACCTGGTAGCGCAGTGCTCCTCTCCGCGGCAGGCTGTCACTCCACTCTCAGGCTCATTAATCAGAGCCAGGGCAGATTAGACTTCAAACAAAAACAAACTCCAGCAGGAACGTTCTTCCACCACAAACCCTCACTTCCAAGTCTAAACGGCATTCTCATGAAACTGAAGGAAATTTAACAGAGTGCAAAGTATTTGTGTGAAACCGCGCACATATGTGCATTTGACTGATTGAAGATGATAGTTACAGAATCAGAATTTACTCATACTCATATTTCCATACACGTACAGTCAAAAAGAAAGAAAAAGTTGGCTTCTTTCAACCCAAATTTGAGTGGGCAAAAGCCAACAATTGGGCCTTTGACTGTGTTAAGTTTTGGGGTGAATGCAAATATTTTATGAATCATTTCAAAGCCAAAAATGTTTGGTTACCAATACTCTTCGAAACATCTTAGTCATAAGTTTGAAGCAGGATGAGTAAATAATGACAGAAACTGCATTTCTGAGTGAACTACCCCTCTCAGAATGGGACATGAGGCACTGAAATCTTGAGCAGTGTTTTTAAAGCTGATTACATATTTATTTTCCATGCAATATATATATAACTACGCTCTAAAAATGCTGGAAACAGTTTGGTTTGTCTTAATTTTATACTAAGTAGCTATGACTAGTTCAGGTTTTTAAGTTTAGCATATCTGTTGTTTCATAGAATTATGTTTCACTGAAAGTGAATTTGACAAATGTTATGGTATTACTCATAATATTGAACAAATAAATAAATATTTCACCCGTAAAATAAATTTGACCATCCTTTACTCAGTTCTCTTGTTCATCCAAACCTGCATTTCTATCAAATACTGTCTTATGTGGAACAATTATTCTGGTTGCTCTTTCCCATGCTACAAGAAATGGAACGCAAAATAAAAGAAATACAAGACAAAAATAATCATTATATATTTACTTAATCAGTTGCTAGTCTTCTTGATAGATTTGTGTATGGAACAGAAGGAAATTTAAGCAGTTATTCACTGGTGATGATATTAAATATGAATTTAAGAACTGGATCGGTCCAATTTGATATAACCGGGACGACTTAAAAAAGTTTATTGTTGAAAAAGTGGGCACTATATCACTATATATATATATATATATATATATATATATATATATATATATATATATATATATATATATATATATCATGACAGTTCTATCTATAGTATAGATATACAGTACATATATCAGTTCAGATGCAAAAACCTATAAGTGCCATCTGAAATTTCCATTAAAAATGAGCATTTTATTTTTATGTTTTTATATATTTTCTATATTTTTATGTTGAGTTATTTTATTTTAGGAGACTGATAAAAATGATAAATAAAATGAAAAATTATGATTTCAAACTGCTTGAAGAGGTTTTTGCATCTGAACTCTTCATATACACACACACACACACACACACACACACACACACACACACACACACACACACACACACACACACACACACACACACACATATATATATATATATATATACTACATATATATACACTACTCATTTAAGCAGTCACCATTGAAATGAAATGGACAAAGAGCCACCGGTACAATTGATAATTGATCCTCTATCAGAGTTTTGATGACATGAGAGTGAGTAAATCGAAAAATTTATAAAAACTTCATTTTCATGAACTAAAGGGTGTTAAAAATACAAAATCTCCCATTCTATGCTTACTTGCATATACATACATTACATATCACTACATTTCAGTAAGCTTTTCGTACTTTATCTGCTTTGAAAGTATACAGATCACAGATTTCCTGTCACAAAATAAATTGAACTTTTGGGAATTCCCGCAGTTTAACTCTACTCAAAGCATGCGGCAGGCCAAAGCTATTTGCCGAGTACACAAACAACAGATAAGCTAAACCTATGGAGCGATAAACGCCCAGTAAGTGTTCAATTAATCTTGCTATTCTGCCAGTGATTAACGGTGACTTGAATTCGTAATGATTACACAGGCCAGAGATTTACAATTCTTGCATTTTGTGCACAAAAAGAAGCCAACACTGCCACCTTTAGGCAGTCAGCGGTACTGACGCCTCATTTTCGGCTAAGCCCATGCAGTGACATCGGGGCAGGAGAGTATGTTATTATACTGCATACTCTCTGTGCACTGGGGAACCTCCTGAAGTCCAGGACTAAACAAGCGCTCACTCTGTCCACGACCTGGTTCAGGGTTTGAGTGACGCGCTGCTCACCGAGTGTTTGTCTACGTCCCTGGGAAATGGGGTGGTGTCAGTGTGGCGACTGGCCTATCCCATCCATCAGTGTCAGGAGCGGCGCATGACTAATGGACAGGAAGTACAGCCAGAGAAACAACAATATTTGCAGAATATATTTCAGAAACATTAGGCCCACTTTCTCCAACGGTGCTCATTTCAGCAAACTGTAATGGGTCTTTAATCCTGATTTATGGCCATGTTTATCTGTTAGCAGCGGCTCGTGTTGCTCTAACCTGCATCTGCGCTCAAATTGTGCAAAGCAAATATGAGGACCTTATTGGATTATCTTGACCTGCAGTGAAAAGCTCTTCTGAACTTGGGTTAAAATGCTAAATTGCACTGGCACGGTAATAAGGGACATACTTTTAAGTACTTGGGTTTGACATTGAGATGTGAAAAATGAAGACTCGCACTGGTTCTGTGGTTCAAAGGTCAAATACAAAGATTCTGAAGAGCTTTTAAATGGTTAATTCACTCCGAAGTGACACTTATGTGATTATTTACTCATCATTAAGATACATATTTAATCAAATCTGAGGTATTTCTGTATCTAAATTCAAATCTTTCCAGCCAAGATGTTTACATTTTTTCAAAATATATATTCATTTTTATTTAGTAGTTTAATAAAGACTTCTGTAGACATGACTAGCTTTAAATGATGAAAATATATACATTTTATATTCACATTTTAATATTGATCAGCAAATAATATTGAGAACATTTAGATTTGGTCATGAAGCTCCAACAAACTAGCTTTATGCTTGAGAATGAATCTTCTTTCTTAACTGTCATGAGGCAGGTTTGAGTTTTCACAGGACCAATGGGGCTTATTTATTTGCATTTTATGTTTGTCGATCAATGTTTATAAGCAAAAGAAAAATCAAACATTTTCATAAATCTGATCTTTAAATTAAATTTAGACATTTTTAGGGCGAACAGACTTTAATTTAATGTAATTTGACTAATATTTTATCCTTTTTATTTTTATTTAGATTGGGAACCAATGAGGTTTATTTATTTGCCTTTTATATTTGCTGATTAATGATTATAAGCAAATAAAAAAAAAATATACATATATTAACATAAATCTGATCTTCAAATGAAATCTGTTCATTATAAATAGTGTTTTTCTCTACAAAAGACTTGGATTAAAGTACTCAAATAATGTCTTTACCCATTTATAGGGTGAATAGACTTGTTTAAATTAAATCTGTTCATTATATAAAGTGATTGTCTCTTCAAAAAACTTGGATTAAACCACTCAAATCAAGTACATTTTTAAAAATAATTTCTTTATACATTTTTGGGGTAAACAGACTTTAATGTAATTTGACTAAAATATCACTATTTTATTTAGAACATTAAGATTTGGTCATGTTTGCGTTTCCACAGGAAAAATGATGTTAGCATTTTATATTTGCTGATCAATGATTATAAGCTAATAAAATGAAATTTGACCTTTAAATTAAATCTGCTCATTATATAAAGTGATGTTGTCTCTTCAAAAGACTTAGAATACACCACTAAAATCATTTACATTTATTTCTTTACACATGTTTGGGGTTAACAGACTTTAATGTAATTGGATTAAAACATCATCATCATCATCATTTTTTAGAACGTTTAGATTTGATCATGTTTGCGTTTAAACAGGAACCAATGAGGTTTATTTATTTGCTTTTTATATTTGCTGATCAATGATTATGAGCAAATAAAATGAAATATTTACATAAATATGATCTTTAAATTAACTCTGTTCATTAAATATAGTGATTTTAAAAAAAATCTGTAAATATAGTAATTTTTATCAAAAGATTTGGAATAAACCACTCAGGTCATGTAAATATATTTTATAAATTCTTAATACATTTTAGGGTGAACATACTTTCTTTTAATGTAATTGTAACCAATGAAGTTTATTTATTTGCATTTTATATTTGCTAATTAATGTTTATGAGCAAATAAAATGCAATATTTTCATAATTATGATCTTTAAATTAAATCTGTTATTTATGTAAAGTCAATTTGTCTTTCTATAAGACTTGGATTAAACCACTCAAATCATGTAAAATAATCTCATATAATTTCTTTATACATTGTTTTGGGGGTGAAAAGACTTTACTTTAATGTAATTTGACTAAAATATCCCGAATTTTATTTAGAAGATTTAGATTTGGTCATGTTTTCATTTCTACAGGAACCGATGTGGTTTATTTATTTGCTGATCAATGTTTATAAGCAAATAAAACAAAATATTTTTATGAATATGATCTTTAAATCTGTTTATTATATAAAGTAATTTTGTCTCTTCAAAAGACTTGAATTAAACAACTCAAATCATGCACATTTATTTGATCAATACTTTATGCATTTTTGGGGTGAACAGACTTTAATTTATTATAATTTTAACAAAAAGTTTCATAATTTTTATTTTGAATATTTAGATTTGGTCATGTTTTCATTTTCACAGGAACCAATGAGGTTTATTTATTTGCAGTATATTTGCTGATCAATGATTATAAGCAAATAAAACGAATTATTTTCATAAACATGATCTTTAAATTAAATCCGTTCATTACATACAGTAATTTATATTATTTTGCCTCTTCAAAAGACCTGGATTAAACCACTCAAATCATGTACATTTATTTTATGATCTCTTCTAACATTTTTGGTGTGAACAGACTTTTTTTAATGTAATTTGATTAAAATGTAATTTTAAATAAGATTTAGATTTGGTCATGATTGCATTTCCACAGGAACCAATGAGATTTATTTATTTGGATTTTATATTTGCTGATCAATGATTATGAGCAAATAAAATGAAATCTGTTCATTATAAAAAGTGGTTTTGTCTGGGTTAACTCAGTCAAATTGTTTAAATTATTGTTTTTTTTTATTATTTTTTTTTGTAGCAAAGATGAAGGTTTTTTGGAATATTTGGAAGGAGTTTAGAGTGGGTAAATTTGGACAAAACTTCAATTTTTACATTTAAACCAAATGCCAAAACCTGCTGTGTTTTCATGAGATGCTTCCTCCAGAACTCACATTATCCCAACCCTCCGAACAGGCTCCCGTGTGCTTGCAGTATCAGGAAAGGGGATGCTTAACCTCAGCAGCCTGTCACCGTGGCGTCAAGACCCGAGCGTTTGGTGATGTTGAGTTTGGTGAGCTCCTCAGCACAGGTGGGGTGAATCCCCACTGTGTTCCTGAGGTGTTCGTATGTAAGTCCACACCTGCAGACAGAAACACACAGAGTCTGTATTCATTCATCCGCAGCTGTCCATACAAATGCTGATTTGAATTTACATGCAAATGTGCATGTAATGAAACAGACACCTGGGGGACATCAGAACACATCAAATCAAATCAATGTAATCTGATTCCAGCCCATCATCATGTGCAAGTTTACAGAGATGTGTGGAACGTACTGGAAGCCCAAAGCAAAGCCCTGTGTGACTTCACCAGCGTTCGGCCCAGTAAAATGCAGACCCAGCACGCGCTGGTCACCTTCTCGTAGACAAACCACCTGCGAAAAAGAGAATATACACAGTTGAAGTTGCAATTATTAGGCCTTTTTTGAATTGTTTTTTCTTTTTTAAATATTTCCCAAATTATATATATATATACATACATACATACATACATACATACATACATATATACATATATATATACACACACACACACACACATATATATATATATATATGTATTATATATATATATATTTTTTTTTTTTTTTTTTGCTGGAGAAAGTCTTATTTGTTTTATTTTATGTTTTTAATTTCTTTTAAAAAAAATGTATGGTCAGTATTATTAGCTCTCTTTAGCAACATTTTTTTCGATTGTCAAAAGAACAAACCACTTAAACAATAACTTGCCCAATTACACTAACTTGCCTAGATAACCTAGTTAAGCCTTTGAATCACACTTTAAACTGAATATTAGCATCTTGAAAAATATCTAGTAAAATATTACAGACTGTCATTGTGGCAAAGATAAAATAAATCAGTTATTAGAAATAAACTGAAAAAGAATCTTCTTTCCGTTAAACAGAAATTGGGGAAAAAAACAGAAAAGTAGTATGGAAGTCAATGGCTGTTTTCTTTCAACATTCTTCAGCATATCTTTCTTTGTTTTTGTTTTTTTGGATGAACTTCCTATTTAAGACACAAAGACCATCACTACAACATATCATTTTTATTTTTTATGCATAAAACGGATCTAAAGTGACAGTGAAGACAAAATGTTTTCAAATAAATGAGCTATTTCAAAATGGATCAGTTATCAATCAACACATCAGCACCTTTTTGTACTTTATTAGTTTATTATATTATTTATCCATCTTCCTTTAAGCAATAGTCTTCATTCATTCATTTTCCTTTAGTTTAGTCCTTTTATTTATCAGGGCTTGCCACAGCGGAATGAACTGCCAACTTATCCAGAAAATGTTTTTACGCAGCCAATGCCCTTCCAGCTGCAACCCAGCACTGGGAAACACCCATACACACTCTTGCATTCACACACATACACTACTTCCAATTTACCTTTTTCAATTCACCTATAGCACGTGTCTTTGGACTGTGGGGGAAACCCATGCAAACACGGGGAGAACATGAAAACCTTGCACAGAAACGTCAACTGATCCAGCCAGAACTCGAACCCACAACTTTCTTGCTGAGAGGCAACAAGAATTTGCAAGTGCTCTCAATACAAGGAACTGCAATATTTATAAATTGCATTATTGGACTTTTTTCTTACATGCTAATGCTAATACAAAAAAAAAAAAAAAAAAAAAAAATCACAAGAACCAAAATCTGCATATACTTGAATGATTTTGCAAGGATCACAATATTTTGGCAATGGTTAAAAATACGTTTGAGGGTCAAAAGTATCGTTTTTTTCTTTTAAGCCAAAAGTCATTATAGTATTAAGCAAAGATCATGTTCCAAGAAGATATTTAGTAAATGTCGCACTGTAAATCAATGTTAGTAATTAGTAATGTACACTGCTATAAACTTAATTTAAAAAAATTTAATCCCAGTTGCTTTGCACATATACTGTCTTGTGGATATGATTATACGCGGTATTATGGAGTCATGTTAATACGCAGCTGTCAATCAATTCGGTGGCGAGGAAAATGCCACATCACGTTGCAGTGGGCCTCAGAATTGCAGGAATTTGGGTCTTATTTTAACGTCAGGAATTAAAAAAAAAAAAATAATATATATATATATATATATATATATATATATATATATATATATATATATATATATACACACACACACACATACATATACATATACATCATATTGGGGTGGTAGAAAGACTTGTTGACACACCATACCTACACACAGTTCTGCCGAAAAAAGCTTACAAAAGTTTTCATCCCAGGAGCCCTTTAAAAGCAATATTCTCAATATTTAGATTTTTTTTTTTTTAACTCTCAGTTTCCAGATTATCTTAAGTCATTTCTTGGAGAAAAATAGTGTCATATGCTAACAAACACATCAATAGAAAGTGAATTTATTTATCCTACAGGTGACATATGACTAAAAACCTAATACTGACCGGTTTTGTGTCACGTGTAACAGTTTTTGGGAGTAATGGCTGCTGAAAATACAGATTGAGAGGTAAGCGTCACTAGTAATTAAAAACATTTTAACATTATTATATTAAATGTGGCAGCATGGTGGCGCAGTGGGTGGCACAATCGTTTCACAGCAAGAAGGTTGCTAGTTCGAACCCCGATAGGGTCAGTTGGGATTTCTGTGAAGAGTTTGCAAGTTTGCCCTGTGTTGGTGCGCGTTTCCTCCGGTTGTTCCGGTTTCCCCCACAAGTCCAAAAACATGTGGTATAGGTGAATTGGGTAAGCTGAAATTGTCTGTAGTGTAAAATGTAGGGTTCCACACAATTCATTCATGTTGTTAACACTTTACAAATTTACATGGACTGAACATAAAAAATAGATTGTCCCAATGAAATCTGAAAAATTATGTTGTTTCAGCTCATTTTAATTTGGTAGTTTGAACAAGTTAAATATATTTGTGTGTATGTGCGTGAATGAGAGTCTATGAATGTTTCCCAGTGATGGGTTGCAGCTGGAAGGGCATCCGCTGCGTAAAACATATGCTGGATAAGTTGGCAGTTCATTCCGCTGTGGCGACCCCAGATTATTAAAGGGACTAAGCCGAAAAGAAAATGAATGAATGTATTAAATGTAGTAAAAAACAAAGTTTCTTGTGATTACTTAACAGGAGGTAAGTAAGTAAAATGTATTTATATAAAGTAGCAAATTAAACAAGCTATCCAAAGTGCTCAGAGTAAAAAAAAAAAAATTAAAACAAGACGGACAAGATGAATGACAAAATACCAAAGAGAACACAATGAAAATGATAAAGAGACAATTAAAAAGCTAAGTTTTCAAACTTGATTTAAAAATGAGTAATTAAATGTCTTGCCTTGCCTAATAAAATGTGCAAAGCGGCAAGACTGGTTTCATAGATGAGGGGCAGGCACCAGAAATAGCTTTGTCACCCTTAGATTTTAAACGGTGCACCATAAAATACCAAGTGGTTTGATTTATGCATCAACAGAAGCAGCACTGACTATATTGCATCTGATTTGTAATACTTAAACCTATATTTAAAGAAAATATTGTTTAAAATACCTTTATATAGCATTGAGTGGCATCTCTCTCAGCCACAGTGAACTCCAGCGGTTTGTAGAAAGCATGGTACACCTGTTAAACCAGACAACACAAGAAAACTATGATGCGCCAACGCTGATGACATTTCCTGAATCATCAAGCACTTGAGCTCGTCATTTCAGGACAAGTGCTGCTACTGTTATGGTTTGCATCTGTGTTTTGGTCTTAAACATTTTTGGGGTGCTGAAATCATGCATATTGAAGATGTTGAAGAGCGAATGTTCTAGCGTGCCAACACACGCCGCTCACAGCTGTCAGAGCCAATGAGATGCAGCGTTTCTGATCATCTCTCATCAACCTCTAGAAGCATCAGTCAGCCCTCCTGCGCACATGTCAATCAAACTAGAGGCACGCCCCTCTGTGAATGCTTAAGGCTTTAGAGCAATGCAGGTGTGTGAGGACTCAGTACATACACACGCACACACATATACACGTATACTGTAAGATATTTACAACAGCACACACAAATGCACAAATACTTATTATTAGACATCAAAGTTTTTCAGGTTTGCAATTTTCTTAGAAATAAATTACAGCATTCATCATCCTGATGATTCATGATGCTGAGAATTCAGATAATGAAATATATTGCTTGCTGTAATACTTGTTTACTGTGATTATTAATATTGTATTTATGATCATTCTGCAGTTTATAACTTCAAATTGCTGTATTACCTCAATCTGGTCTTTTCCATGTCTCCTTTCTGCCTCTTCTTCAGACAGACCTACACAGCCATATTCTAGTGGTGTGAACACTGTAGTAGCTACCTACACACACATACAAACATACGCAAACACACACCAAGAGAGAGAGAGAGAGAGAGAAGATGCACAAGCATACTAATTAACACATACTTTAAGCAAGTGTTTAAAAGAACTATTATGTGAGTTTGTGTGTTTAGCTTATTTCAATTAGTTATACAGGAAAACGCAGAACTTAAGATGTTTTGCCAAATTTATCCATAGCGCTAATTTGTATCTGCAGCCTCTGGGCAGGGTGTCGTCGCAAAATTTACAATATTGAGTTACTAATAATACAATACCCACATAAAATAATATATCACATCATAGTCAATCAAATAAAATAAAAAATTATATTAAAAATTGAAAAATCAATGATTAATTTTTTACATTTTACTTGAGCCAAACTTAAGTCTTTTTAAAAATGTTAAATGTGGTACTTTCTAACTTGCGTATATGTCTGGGACACATTTACAAGTTTCTTTAACAATGAATTTCATTGTGTGTTTTTGTTTTATTTATTTTGTGTGTGTGTGTGTGTGTGTACAGGTGAATGTTTAAACAACTAAAATTATTTCTAGATTTACATAAAGAAAAATTGTGCATAAGAAAGACTTTTTGGGGGGAAATAAATGTAATGTCTTATTATAATGTTTCAGTGTAATGTGTAATGTTTGTGAATATAACAAAAAATCTGCCAGCAACATTTGTGCTACAGTATGACATCAAGGCCTGTTTTTTTTTTTTTTTTTCAATAAAACAGAATTGAACATAATAAAATCTAATAATATCATCAATCTACTGCACTTCAGTGCAATTCTTCAGATTTAAAGTTAGTGTTGCTTTAATTCATCTACAGAGTTCACCAAACTTGAACTTTGCTTTAGAACACAGTAACAAAGCAATTTCTGTCTCCTGCAATAGCATGCATATGTACACAAGTCAACAGAACAACAAAAAAAAGTTCAGTGTACTGTGACTGGCCATTAAATGTTCATAAAAACAGACCACACAAAACCTAATTTCTATTTTTTAATTTAGATTTTTAGGGTGTCATATGTTTTTGACAGGTGTTATGTGATTTGTGATACACCCCAAAATATGAATCAAAAAGGAAAGAGAATGACAGCATATGTGTGCAAGGATAATCTCACATTCTCATAATTCATGAGCTCAGTGGAACGACCAGCCAGTCTGTGGGCCAGGAGTTTTCCAGCCTTAATGGCGGTGGGGGTCAACTCAGGACGACCCTGAAACAGAGCATAAGTAAACACCAGTTTTATTTCAATTACTAAACCTTAAGTAAAAGCTAAAAAGAAATGTCAATCAATCAATGAATCAATCAATCAATAATAAAAAGATCACATGAAAAATACACAATTTTAAATGAAAACTACAAAAGTAAATTATTATTGAATGGTTTATTAATTATTTTAGGGTGAAACGTAAATTATTACTATAGTAGACTCAATCTATAGTAGACTCAATTACTAAACCTTAAACAAAAGCTAAAG
>NC_141025.1:16190000-16300000 GCF_052040795.2 Danio rerio
GGCTGTTTGAACCAGAAGAAACATGATCGAAAATTAAATACAGCCATTCAGAAGCACAGAATATATGAGCACTTCCTGCACTCCAACAAAATGGTAAGGTTTATAATCTAATACATATTAAACCTCTTTAACATTATTAAATGTACATGCCAAATCACTGAAATTTGTTGGCTTGCACTGTGCCACAGTTCTATAGTTCACTTTCAAATGAATGGCAACAAATGTCATGGAAAAATCATAGCATTCCAACTCACATTGGTAGCATTTAACACTGAATAAGGCTGTGTGCCTTATTGGTGTATCTGATGTGATCATTGTCAGTTTTCTGTTGTTTAGCTGCAAAAAACAGAAGCTAAAGTAGAAATTTCAGGCGTTTTTTAGGACAAAAACTCCTTTTAATATGAAAAATATTCCTGCTTAGTTTAGTTTAGTTAGTTTAAACTTTATTGTCCGTTCTGCTTGACACAAAAAGGAAATTTTTCTTCAACACTGGATTTAGGACAACAATTACAAACATACACCAACGACACAATAACACTTACCAACACAACAACATAGGTTAAAAGTTTAAAAACCAAATTAGTCCCATGCACAATACTGCAAATCATACTTGGTAACCACCTCATTTCCTACAAACATTGATCCGGTTTAGAACAACAACTGCCATTGGGATAAATGACTTTTTATAGGCATTTCTTCGTGCTTTAGGAATTCTAAACCTGCGTCCTGATGGTAGCAGTTCAAATGCTGAGTGAAGGGGATGTGTATTATCTTTAAAAATCACAACTGCTCTTTTTTCCATAAAAGAGTCAAATATAATCTGCAATGAATGCTGTTTGTGACCAGTTATCTTATTTGCCTGATTTATAATTTGCACTAATTTCTTTTTCTGTTTAAGTGTTGTGTTACCGAACCATGAAACAATATTATATGTGAGAACACTCTCTATATCTATATGCCAAGTTTAAAGTCTGTGTACTAACATTAAAACTTCTCAATTTGGGGAGGAGATAGAGGCGCTGACTTGCTTTCTTATAAACCGCCTCTACATTACTATTAAAATTCAATTTATTGTCAAAAATTGTGCCTAAATACTTGAAATTTGAAACCTGCTCTACTATTTGTCCGTTTATGGTGACTGGTTTAAAGAGTTCAGTATCTATTCTTCTTGTTTGACTCCCCAGACATAACTCTTTTGTTTTCCCAATATTTAGGTGTAATGAACTTTTGCCAAACCAATCTGTAATACTATCAATATATCTAAAATATAACGAGCTATTTATTTATTTCTGACAGGAAACCAATGCCAGATCATCAGCATATTTTATGAGTGTGAGATTGTCATCAGTATTGCACTGCAGTTCATTAATATATATAGAAAATAAAAGAGGTGATAATACACATCCCTGAGGTACCCCTATATTTAAAACAGAGCAGTCAGACATAGCATGGTTAACACAGACACGTTGTGGTCGGTTTTTTAAAAACTCTCTGATCCATATAATCAACCAGTTACTTACTCCTAAATTATAAAGACGTTCTAAAAGAAGATTAGGTTGAACAGCATTAAAAGCAGCTGAGAAATCCATAAAAAGTATTCTAACATACGTATTTGGCCCATCTAGATGATGTTGAACTTTGTTTAAGAGAGTAAGAGAGGCATCCACAGTGCTCCTGTTGGCCCTATAAGCAAACTGCAAGGGATCCATTGTCTTCTCAACTTGAGAGGACAATTCCTTACACACTATTCGTTCCATACATTTACAAAGAACAGACGTAAGCGTGATTGGGCGAAAATCATTTAAGGACTTTACATGAGGTATTTTAGGTACTGGAATAACTATTGAATTTTCCAGGCTAATGGTACAAAACCATTGTCTAGAAATACTTGAAATAGTCTGGTGCACACATAACCCAATTGCTCCGCACACTCTTTTAAAACTTTCCCCTTCAGGCCATCTGGGCCAGATGCCTTGTGTGATTTAACATTATGAAGCACTGCAATAACCTCTCTTTCCTGTATGATCATGGTCTGTGACTGAGTCTTAGTTCCTACTATATCTAAATTATTAACACTGGACCCATTCGAATGATCAAATCTTGAAAAGTACGAGTTAAGGTTGTTTGCAAGACTGTAAGGATCCTCATATTGCTGAACTTTTTCCTTTTGTCTACCCATTAATATATCTAGTCCCTTCCATGCCTCTCTTACATCTCCTGTTTGTAATTTCTGCTCCACCTTTTCTTTATATTCATTCTGTGCACTTTTTATCTTACTTTTAACTACTCTGTTTAACTCCTTTACCTTCTGCTGATCATTCTGCAAAAAAGCTATTTTTTTCAAATTTAAAAAATATTTTAAATCTTTAGTTATCCATGGCTTGTTATTTGGATAGATTTTGACGCACTTAGATTTAACAACAGAGTTTACACAGAAGTTAACATAACCAGTTATTGTGTCATTAAACATTTCATAATTATTACTACAATCATAATCATTAAAAAATAGGTCCCACTCCGTACACTCGAAACACCCTCGTAGCTGTTCAATTGTGTCTTTGGACCATATCTGAACCTGCTGAATAGCCGGGTCGTTCTTCTTTAATTGTTGCCTATATCTTGGTAATAGGTGGATGACATTATGATCCGAGCGCCCCAGAGGTGGATGCACTCTTGGCGCATATGCATCTTTCACATTACCAAAACATTTATCCAGAGTCTTATCCAGTCTGGTCGGACAGGTTACATATTGTTCAAGATTCGGAAGCAAGGTAGATACGTCACATTTATTGAAGTCTCCCAGCAAGAAAACCGGGTTATTAACCGGGTTATTAGTGGTTCGATAGGTTTGATAGTCAAGTTGATGTCGTCAACCTGGCAACCTGCGCTTGCGTGTGTTTTGAACCAGCAGTGCAATTCCTAGTTAAACCATAGGGTGTCAAACTTGGGTTTGCATACTGTAACAATGAATTCTGCACCTTTAAGTCCATCCCTGCCCCGGTATAATCATATACATTTTTGCTTTTTTACAAAAGGAACTTTTTGTGTTAATCCAATCAACTCATGATGGACAAAAAAATCCATCAAATTTTTCTTAATCAGAAAGCCATTTTATTGTTACATGAGTAAAGTAAAAACAAGTAAAATCTCACTTTTGTCTCTGCTGACTAATATAAATTGTTATAGTGAATTATTAGACTGCTGTCTGGAATACTCGATTCTGATCGGTTTCAACATTGCAAGGTATGTTATTCTGAGATAACAACTGCTAAATAACATAGGCTCATTGAGGATCTTTGAAGCACCTTGACCAGTAGCGAATATGTTCAAATACAGTACATATTACATCCACATCCACATTATGTATCTGCAAGTAAATTAGTATATGCTTTATCGTTGCGTTTTTGACAGTTTGGCGCCTTTTGACTTTGTGACTTTGCAATTAAGTGTATGCTCCAGCTGTTTTAGATTCTGTCAGTATTTAATAAAAAAAAATAAAAAAAACTATAATGGCTCAGAACAAAGTTGTGTCTAATTGTTATGTTTTGTAGCAAGTAGATATGTAATAAGCAGAACACAATAGCAAAATAAAGCTCTTAAGTCTTTAACAACAGCGGATAAGCCTGTCATGCTTTATTCTGTGATAAAAACCTCCTATATGTATTTAATCTTTAACGTAAAGTGCAGTAAACACTTTTAGTATGCTTTTGAAGCCATTCATTCATAACACCTACCTCACCGATGTCTCCAATAGCAAAAATATTCGGCACAGACGTGGCTTCGTCAGCAGCCACGATTATCTTTCCTGTTTCTTTGTTGATCTTCACGCCAACCTTTTCCAAATTAAGAGTCTTGGTTTCAGGGGCTCTGCCTAAAGTCAAAAACAGAAAAAAGCAATGACAGCTAGAGTGACATATGAGACAGATTTTGGAGGTCTGAGGCTGGAGTTTAATGCTCTGCCTGCTGGGAGAATATAGGGTGGCTTTACGCTTTAAGATTAGAGCGTAAAATCTTATCCAATGATTACAAAAGTAAACACAAGCACAGCTGGGTTAAAAAGTGGCTGTGTGGTGGTCTGACATAGTCTGTAATGAGGAGACCTGGATGCATATCCCATCAGCCACCTGGGGCCCTGCAGTGTCATTTCTGTCACTTCCTATCTGAGGGCTGAGAGAGGCTGTCAACGCTTGTCCATCTCTAGCCTCCTTCCCCCACTCACGGCGTCTCAGACACACACTCAAGACTAGGGTCCCACTGCCTTCATGGGTATCACAATAAACAATGTTTGCAGCAGAAGCCAAAGGTACCCATGTAGATGCTATCAGCCTGCAAGAACAACAAACCTTAAGCCCCTTTTCCTGCCTCAAGCTCAGAAACAACTTCCTTCTGACTCAATACTGCGAGACTCAAGTCACAGATACGTGTATCTATTGATTACTCAAAGAAAAAGTGAGAGATCAAGAAACAATTCTACAGAGAAAATGCAAAAACTAGACTAAAAATAAAACAAATAAAACAAAATAAGCACTTTTTCGCTTTTTTTGGCTAACAATTATGACAAATTTATTTAAAATAAAAATTATATTACATTACATATTAACAATATTAATATATAACAGTCCAAACAAAATTCTATACAGCATGACAGTAAAAAAAAAAACAATTAGCATTTGCTTAATATTTAAAGCTGATAGATATATTTCTATATAGAGTCTGAGATAAAAACAGGACCAAATGTAACAGAAAACAGGTTTTCCAAGCAAACACACAATTAAATATATAAGTAAGGCAATTAAATATAAAGTAATATATATATAGTGGTGGAAGAAAGCAGTTCCTCTTAAAATAATTTTTTTGAGACTATCCATGTTTGATTTTCTTTAGTATATACACAATTATGCAGACAAACTGTTGTATAAATGCAATTTACAATAATCACAGTGCGATGTGGCTGTATATTGTCACTGGTGGGACACTAAGGCACTCGGCCTGTGGCCAAGAGCCAATGCACGCCTCCCACCATTGCCGATATACAGCCATATTGTACTGCTACTAGTGTGATATTGCTCATGTATGCGATGTATTTATTTATTAACTTCCACAATGTGAACTGTCTTAATTTAGTTTTAGAAACTGTACTGCACAAATCTTACATAGACTTGGATAGACCAAATAGAACAAACCAAAATTAACCTAGAACTGTAATGAGTTAATATTAACACTTTTTTCCTTTTAAAAATGTGCTTCATAGCAGAGATTATGCGAATATTGCTAAAATATTTTCCATTTAGTGATGATTTTCAATACATACATTTGCATTTGTATCTTTGTATATAGCCTACATGGCTGATAAAACATTAGCAGTATACTACAAGCCCAGTTTTTAAGAAAACTTCAGGCCAAAAAAAAAAGCAAAAACTTTTAACTACAACACTGATATACACAACACTGATTTAAAATTGTGCAGATTCCCATTAGAAGCAGTAATAACTCTTATTATAACTTTACTGAAAAATGTTTCCCTCGTTTCTGTCTGTTTTAGAGGATGCTGTTTCTGCCACCAGCTCAGAAGTCCACAAACTTCAAGCTCCACCAGTGCAATCTAAAATGAAAGAAATCCTTTGTTTTACACCACATTCCATGAGCAACAAAGCCTTCAAGACATCCTTCACAGCCCATGAAAAAAAAAAAAACGTCCTTGACTTTGTGTGGGCAAGGAGAACCTGATTATTGTGAGAATGTGTTTTATTGGTTCATCTGAGAAAAAAACAAAGCAAAAAAGAAAACAGGACTTGAAACGATGATTACTGTAAAGCGGGAAAAAAACGGTAACTGCGTCAAACTACAGCAGGGCATTCTTGCACTTCCTGTCTCTTTTTTCTGTCTCTGTCTGATTTGGGCTCCTGGCATTGTGAAGGCTGGACACAACAACACAAGACTAAAGATAAGGGCTCCGGCTGAGAATTCAGACCCAGACCTTCTCCCTCTCTCCCTCTCTCTCTCTCTCTCTCACACACACACACACACGCACGCACACACACATATATACAGTATATATACACACATATATATATATATATATATATATATATATATATATATATATATATATATATATATATATATATATATATATATATATATATATATATATATACACACACACACACACATATAAACAGCTGGCTCTGATACTGCACAAGAACAAAGCCTGGAGTTAAACAAGACAGAAATCAAGGCCAACATGTTAATTAGCCACAACAATCTGCCTGGCAAGACTTTAAATGAGCCTTATCAGCTCAACAGGCGGGAGGGAAGAATGGATGAAACAATGAGGGAGAACTGAGCCGCCTTCCATTCCAGTCACACACCAAATCTGTGTGAGATCTGCAAGTCTCCACAGTCATTTTAATTAAATTTCACCGCACAGTAGTGGAAGAAAAAAAAACACAACAGCTCCTGGCACATAAAAAAACAACAGACGCATGACCTTAAATGACTTACACTGAAATAATGGCTTAGCTCAGACATAACAAATAATTAATATTACTACCAAAATGATCACAGTTTTCTTTCAAAAGACCAAAGTTATGATTATTATAGAAAAACGAATTCATATTTATGTTGATTTTAACCCTTATGTTACAGTTCTGGAGGTTTACATTCACTACTGGGTGCTGTTGAACGTTAACCTGGCCACAACTTTCTCTGCATTTCACCAAATGGAATGATTTTGGAGACAAATCTGATTTTGACACACATTTTGGAAAAATATTTAGATTTTCAAAAACTCAACAATACACCATGGGTAAATTTACTACCCGTTCTTTATTTTGGTTGTTTTTGTACCACTGGCTTCCATTATAATGACATTTTTTGATCGCAAAGCCATGACACAATATAATTATGCATTCTTGATTGTTGGTGGTTTTTCCTGTTGGGAAGAAGTCAGATCAGTCATTTGTACTGTTTTCACTGCGTGTGTGAGAGAACTTTGGGCACTTTCCTTAATACATCTGAGAAACTCAAAATAAGCATCTCAGCTCATGAAACTATGCAGGGTAAACAGAAACATAGTGAGTGTATTTATGCACGCACACTATAATTGGCTGTTATACTTAAACATAAGTCCATATAAAAGTCAGAAACTTTTGTTTTTGCACAGGCCAATCTAAAGGGGTAATGGTTCCAACAGATGATTATAAGTAAAAATATAGGTGGGCATGGATAAATTGTTTTTATGTAGATTAATCTCACTGTAATTTTGGAATTAATCTAGATTAATCTATATTAAAATGGCTCATTTGAATTCTGCCGAAGGCATTCAGAATATATGTGCTACCCAAATAATGACATAAAGTAAGTCTTTGAGAACAGGTTTCTCAAGCCAGGTGGCGCATTAGTCCAGGGGCTCATCTCCTGTTTCCAAAATGCATCACAAACTGCATGAGGAACTGTTCTACTATGAGAATTGGTGATGAAAAGAAATGATGTTCAATAAGATGTACTTGTGTTTACTAACTGTTTACTCAGTTAAACATGAATTTTGAACTGTAGGCCTACATAAGCTCCAAACAGCGATTTTTGATTACCTTAATCCGACTAAAGCCATAACTGAGCAAAAGAGAAATGGAACTAAGATGTGAAGTATGCATATATTAGTGGTATTATTGAAGTAAACACCACGATCAAACTATTTCAGCCATGTAGGACTTTTCGCCATATTTTCTGACAAGATCCACACATGTGGCTGTCAGTAATGGAGCACACACACACCCATACACGCATCGCAAAATGCAGAATTTTAAAATTAAATTCCATAACACTTTCCCCAGTCCTTACTCATTTGCGTCTAATACCCCAGTTTGTCATGGGGGCATGAATGAAATGTTCATGTGTTGAAGTGAAACTGCCGAACTGCAGTTAAAGTCACCCAAAATGACCAGAAACTCTTACATGAAAGCACTCCATGTAAACACCTTAATTATATTATTGTCTATTAAGGCAAATAACTAGATTACAGATGCCCATGTAAACTTAGTCAGTGGTGTCTTAGAAGAAAGTGAAAGATCCAGAACGGCATCCTGCTGATTTGATTCAGAGGGGCACTTTTTTGTCAGACGGCTCACCGGTTTGAGTTTCATTGACAGTCATTTATTTTAAAAAGCACCCGCTCCATTTTTTATTTGCATATGTTTTACTCAAACGCATAAACTTTACAGGTGCCTGATAGTAAGATGTGTAGCTTACATTATTCAGATTCACTCTAGTGAACTGCAGATAATTTCACACTAGGAATACACACAGGTACGACGACTCGTTCTCACCCCCTACAGTGCAATACAGCCAGGTATACATCAGTGTTAAAATATCAAGGTGAAAGTCATAATAGCTTCCGTAGAACAGACCCAAATAGCTCCCAAACCAACTTTGAGAATAGAATAACAGCGATATATATATATATTTAAATCGCCGAATAAAAGTTTTGCGTCAACGTCGATAATGGCCACTACTAGTAAAAATTAAAAATTGTACCTCTTCCCAAGAGGGAAAACCACCAACAATCAAGAATGCATGATTATATGGTGTGATGGCATCACAAAAACTAATAATGCATCAAAGCCAATGTTGTTACTAATCTTTCATATGTTCAAGACTGTGATAAAAGGTCAAATATATCCAGTCTAGTCCTTTTATACTGAAAATACATCTTTTAGTGTGTGCATTTTCCCCCAAACCAGTGAAATCTAAAACTTTGCATTTTTAGAGTGAAATTCCTGGATACAAAAAAACAAAACAACCTTAAGTAGTTTTGATCTAAAGATAGATTAACAGATTTGTGCAAAAACAAAGTTGAAAATATATATATTTATCTGATACATCTCTACAGCAGTTTAATTAAGCAGATGTTTTCATCCCGAACATAACAAAAGGACAGTAAATTTGAGTCATTTGGCAAAACATGCAAAACAAAAGTCCTGTGTTATGTTGCTGAGGTTTTGGAGTAAAGGTAACATAGAACACAGTAGGATGTAATGACATATGCTGCAAGCCAGTTGAAAACAGATGAAACTATGCAGTTATTCAAACTGGTTGAGATGTTAAAAAGATCTGATATACGTTTTAAACAGCATAAGATGTTGTTTTCAAATATGTCATCCTTATTCAAATTGGGGCAATAGCATTTGGCAATTGCAAGCCGCATGCCACATCTGGGTGTAAACACAGCATTAAACTCTTACATAAATGTACTCAGGCACCTACTGCAGAGATATCAGCTTCTTCTGACGTATAATTCTGATATATACAAATTAACAAATTAAAAACAAATATACAAATTAAAAACAAATAAACTAATTAATAAATACATTTAAATACTTTTAAATCAATTTAAATAGTTCTGAATACATTTAAATACTTATTACTATGAATCGTTTAAGTTTAGTTTTGTTATTTGGCAAATAAGAAATTAAAATTTCACTAAAACAAAGTGCAACTTCATGCATGAGGGGAAAAAAACACTTTCTAACTTAATGATAACTGATAATTGTTTCACAAATCTTAAATTGAGTAAGTTCAGAAAAATCACTGTTCCAACTTTAATTTTTTTTTATTTCCAGCAGGTTTTCTTTTTAGCATGTTTAGAAGTCATTGACTTAATGCAATTTATGAATCATTAATAATCAGTTTCGTCTACAAATTCTTCTACTGAGGATTTAAAGTCACTTTTGAAGGAATGAGGGTAAATAAGTTAACAAAACATTTAAAATTTAAGTGTGTCACTTCTTCCTAGTAGGTATTAAAAAAAATGAATAAAAAAAAAAAATCACACAGAAAGTTGCCTTATGTTATGTTTATCTAAATGTATAAAAATGTGATGATAACATTTGATAACAAATGTGATGATAACACACGAGCTTTGGACCAATCACATAAAAATAATGTAAGTGGAACAAACAAACAAACAAACATGAAATAAGCACAACTGTGAACCAATCGGAAAGCAAATATGCAGAATGTATATTGCTTCCCTTCTTGATTCCTCATAAAAGCAGTAAAGCTACAGTATGGAGGAAAGCTTTTTTCCTGCCACCTGCAGAAGGGTGCAGCCCAGAGGAAGGATGGAGGAGCGGAAGGGTGGACGACAGGAGGAGGGATGAGGCCGCTCCATGAGGGAGATCAAAAATGACAACTTTTATGCTTCCACTGTGAGAAGGCGAGCAGGACAGAGAAACAGAGAGGCCACAGCAGGGAAACACAGCATCCTCTCAAGGGTGTGATAGAGGATATCAGCTCTGAAAGCTCCTCTCACCATGACAACAGCAAGTACTAACCCTGCTTGACTGAAAACTATTAAGGTAATACTGTTCTATTTGGCAAGCCAGTGCACTACTGAATAATGATAATAATAATAATAATAATTGATGGTAGAACAGTTGGTCATGATTATAGAAAATAATACATTCATGTAATTTGATAACTGTTGTTAAAAATATAGCTTGAGGGAGTTTATTGGTATTAGATCAATATATATATGCCCGGTTATTAAATGGTATTACTTAATGGTATTAATTAATTAATACATTTAATGTAGCAACAACAACCTAAAATGTGCTGTATGTAAGTTTTTGACTATTCAAGCATAAAAATAACATAATATGTTTGCAGATATATAAGAAACATGCCAAGTGAATATTCTTGTTTACCTGGGATACAATTCTGAAGTCAGATATTCTAATTTGAAAATGGGCTTTCTGTGCCAGAACGACTCTCATTGTTTTAGTTATTTAACCCGCCCAATGCCAGTTTAGTCAATTATATTTCAACACCCTGGGTTGCCTTGTTGGTAAGCCGCATGCATGTTTTTATGCAGGGGATTCCCTTCCAGCTGCAACCCATCACTGGGAAACATCCATACACACTTATACACTACAGACAATTTTGCCTACCCAATTCACCTATACCACACATCTTTAGACTTGTCTGGGAAGCAAGAGCACCTGGAGGAAACCCACGCGAACACTGAAAGAACATGCAAACGCCACACAGAAATGCCAACTGACCCACCTGAGGCTTCTTGATGTGAGGCGACAGCACTATAAATATTTCATAATAAATAAAATAAATGGTTAAAAGCATGTAACTTTTTTTTTAATAAAATTATTTTAATAAAATAATGTTTAATATTTTTGTAACTGACATGCACCTCATTTGTCTTATTGAATCAAAAATCAATACAATTAAAGAAGTAAAAAAACAATTAACTTAAGTAAATAAAAACACTTTTTGAAAAATATATTTAAAGAAATAACATACTACATAAAACAGAAATAATTCAGTATTTACTTAATTAAATATCAATTTGTATACATATTTTTTGCAAATAAAATGCTATTCTTACTTAAAGTTTTGTCTTGTTTGATAGCTAAACATTCTTAAATCAAGAAGCATTTTCTAAATATTCTTATGAAATTAGGAAAAGCAAGATTAATTTGTTTACCTTATTGGCAGAATATTTTGTTTATTTTAAGGAAAGAAACTGACTTTTTTTGCACATTATTTACTAAAATAAGACAATATTTTTTGCTTATCTAGAAAATGCATCTTGATTTAATTTTTTTTTAGATATTTGGACTTGAAAAAAGTAAAAAAAAAATCGAATGAAGAAAAGGATTTTCTTTTAATTATATATATTAAGCATATACTTCACTTATGCTGTACCAGCCATGTGCCACACTCTACACAGAGTTGAGGTCGGAATTATTAGCCTCCCTGTATATACAGTATATATTTCACCCCAATTTCTCTTTAACGGAAATATTTTCACACATTTCTAAACATAATAGTTTTAATAACTAATTTCTAATAACTGATTTCTTTGATCATCGCCATGTTGACAGTATATAATATTTTACTAGATATTTACCTAAAATAACTATAATCTCTCATCCACAAAAGCTGCTGCCATACAGTACAGCAGAAGTCACTACAGATCACTAAACCTCACACGCAGACAGGAAGCTGCAGTCTCATCCTCACTGTACACTGTACCATCAATAAACAAACCAGCACCAGCCAGCCGGATGCTTCTATATTCCTCTCATTGTCCCTGCAAGCGGATTGAGAGAAATCAGATTAGTGAAAGACAGAAAGTGACAAGAGATGCTGAGGGATGAGAACGGAGGGGGAAAAAAGCCTGGATGGGCTCTGGGTGGGTTTCCGTACAGAAAGACGAGCAGGAAAAAGCCGGAGTGAGAGAACAAAGCAGGGAATATGGTGACCCTGGGGCCCCAGTGCATCCTGGTCCTCAAGAGCGGACCACAGTCCATTGATTAACACTTCCCTTGATGATTCCACCACTCGCTCTTTATTACCCTGTTTTCGGGCCTGATAGGTGGTTTGTGCTGATAAAGCAGGAAAACATAAGCACAGAGAGATTGATATATTTGGAGGATTTATGCTTTTAGGGAGCGTGATGAAACATGCTGATGACTCGGATGTATGACATGTTTGGAACACACAATAATGGCTGTTATAGCAGATGTGATGCGAGTATGAGATAATGTGGTAAATCAATAAATATATGTTGACAGTGCCATCCGTGAGAATAAAACAGCTTCTAGTACATTATTTTGCTTAGTATAGGGCGGTTTGGAAAATAAATTGATAAATGCAAGTGAAAAAGTTACTTGTGTATTGTTATGTTTGAGTAAAAATTTTGAAATAAAAAGAAAAAAAATCAATAATTGCATAATAATAATAATAACAACAATAATAATAATAAAATAATTCTAAAACTTAAGTTAAATTAATAACTACATATTTAATTCAAATAACTAGATCAACAGGTATAATAAAAGTCATCAATAATTTCTTAAATGATTGCATAATAATAAATAATAATAATAAGAAGAATAAATTCTAAAACTAAATATAAATTAATAACAAAAAATTTTATTCCAATAACAACATTAAAAAATGTAATAAGAATCATCAATAATTTCCTAAATGATTGCATAATAAAAAATCTAACAAATAAATGATAATAATAATAATAATAATAATAATAAATTCTAAAACTAAAGTTAAATTAATAACTACAAATTTAATACCAACAACTACGTTAAACAGTATAATAAACCAATCAAAATGTCCAAAATGATAGCATGATAATAATAATAATAATAATAATAATAACCACAATAATAAATAAATTATAATAATAAATAAATTCTAAAACTAAAGTTAAATTAATAACTACAAATAATTTAATTGCAACAACTATGTTAAAAAGTATAATACTAATAATAAATACATTTAATTTAATAATTGTTTATCTGATTTGAATGGGTAGTCAACATTATCTTGTTAATACTTTCCAAAGTGTTTAACTGCTACATTTCCTAGCATATTGTATTAAGTAGCGAGTGGTCTGCACTCATTTCATTATTTTCGTTTTTATGTTTTTTTTTCATGTATGTATATGTGGGCATATATGTGAGAGGAGATAATGTGATCCGGAAGTGTACAAAAAGGAGCACCTGATTGTGATAAACATTGTCTGATGAAGAGCCGGGTGGCTCGAAACGTTACACGCTCTGTGTCAGCCTTTTTAATTTAATAAATTTGTATTTTTGGACCCTTGGTGTTGCCACCTTTGATTGACATTGATGTTTTTTTTTTATTCAATGAAATTAAATGTTTTGTGTGCATTCTAGAATTGCTGACCTTACCTACAGCCCAAAGTACTGAGTTGAATGTGTCTTGATGTTCCTCTTTGGTGTTTAAATCCATCCATGTGACTTGAAGATGGCCAGATGGCAGCTTTTCTACACTTTTCGGTGTGCACTTCCAGTGGAACTTCGTGCCATACGTCTCCATGTAGTCTGTGACTAAACCAGACATTTGCTGACAAACAAGCAAAAAACTCTTTAGAATCAGAGTAATTTCAGAAAAAAATACATATCTATGGTGTTCTATATCTAAAGTACAGCCATTATTATTCAAATTAATAAATAAGAGGAAATGGTAAATAATAAAATGGTGTGATAGGGCTGGGTGATACAAATCAGACACCAGGAATTGTGTAAAAAGAAATTTTGTATACTAAAAGTGTAATTCTTAAAAGAATAATTTTTTTTTTTTTTATTTGAAGAAACAAAAATCACACAACCCATACAGTTTTTGTTTTCATTTATTCATTCTGTTCATACTATTACTTTTTTTTGACAAAAACTTTAAATATTTGTTATATTTTCATTTGATTACATTTGAAAAGATTCCTTAAACTGTTACATTTTAAATAATTTATTTAATCGAAAACTAATCTTGATGCAAATTGATTGTAAATCCTTAAAAAAACTAAATCCAAGAAAAAATATATAAAAATAAAAAACATTTAGGAACAAAAAATAAAATTGAGTTTATTTTTACAAAAAAAAAATAAGAAAATCCCCTAAATGGTTACATTTTAAATAAAAAAAATGCAAATACATTATAAATCCTTATATATATATATATATATATATATATATATATATATATATATATATATATATATATATATATATATATATATATATATATCAATGCCATATCAAGGTGTCAATGTTACTGGACCATGAACATTTCCTGCTTGTTGCCAAACTATTTCGTAACTAACAAGAGTAGTCATATCTTAACGTTAAAACAACAGTAATAAAATGAACAATATGTGAACATTTTTAGATTTTTAGAAGCTAATGAAATTAAAAATGTAATATGTAATTAAAATAGATTAGGACCATACTGTTTATATCCCTTAAAATATCAACATTAAATAGGTTTGAGTTTATTTGAACAAACATTCTTGATGCAAATACACAATTAATGCTTAAAAAATACTGAATCCAGAAAAAATTTAAATAATAAAATTTAGGGAAAAACAAATAGGTTTCAGTTTATTTTTTACCAAAACATTTTTTCCTTTATACTAGTGGTCACCAAACTTGTTCCTAGAGGGCTGGTGTTCTGCAGATTTTAGCTCCAGCCCTAATCAAACACACCTGCACAAGGTAATCAAGGTGTTACTAGGTATACTTAAAACACCCAGGCAGGTGTGTTGAAGCAAGTTAAAGCTAAACCCTGTAGGGACACCGGCCCTCCAGGACCGAGATTGATGACCCCTGAAGTTACAGCTTTTATTTTTAGCTTTTACTTTCATAATACCTATTACACACAAGTACTTTAACGTAATTAAAAAATGTTATTTACAAATTGGCAAACTGTTCAGTCTAACAAAGAGCAACTGTACAAATAAAAAGGCTTTTAAAAGCTCTTCCTCCGAATTTGTTTTCTTAAACGCAGACCTTGAATCAACTGAGCAATTTGCTCTGGGTTGTCAGTCTGTGTTTCTCCTGACAGACCATACTGCGGGTGTAATGCTTCATAATAACATGACAAATCTCCTGTCAGAACACCATAACCATTAATTAAAGATGAAGGCTTGAAAAAAACAGGGTCATAAAACAAGTCTGGCCAGGTCTCTCATCCTGTTTTTACCATGCAGACTGGCGGTTTTACCAGGCTGAGTCACATTAAAGAATACCCAATTCAAAAACAATATCACAGAGACCAGTAATAACTACTCTTATAAGTGCACTTTACAGCTCAGAAACCCATTCGTGCAGAATAACAAAACTGTGGAGATCTTTTTTATGCAAGTTGAAATTCTTCAGTCACTGAAACAGGGATGTAATACCTGATCAAACCCGCGGAGGGCGATACTGCGCACCATTACACTGGTGTCCAGCCCAATGCCTGTAAGAAAACCAGCACACTCCAGCGATACATCTTCATACATGCTCAGTGAAGGAAAACACTTTCATTTACAGAAATAAGAAACAAACAGACAGTCAAAATAAGGTTGTTTTCCGTGAAACTGACAGTTTCAGATTAAAACGAGACAAATTCTTTCCCAGTGAACTTAACTTGCTTGTTATTCAAACTACTTATTTAAAATAAGCGGAATCAACACAATTAAAGGGTGTTTTTTGGGATAACTTAATTGTTTTGTTCAATCCACTTAAATTTGCAAAAGCAATTAAGTTAACGTAATAGATTTGTGTTGCGACAAATGAAGGAATTGTGTGGAACCCGGTATTTTTTGCAGGGTATCATCTTCAATTCAAACACAGTTTTACTTAATTGTTAAGGATGAACTCAAACTTAATTTCTTAATTCTGTGTCTCAAGTAAATATATCCTAATTTAAGGATGTTTAGATATTTGTAAACTTATTATTTACTTTAAAACAAAAATATAATAGATATTTACTTTAAAACACTGAGGAACACTCTTTTTTGCAATGTGTGCAACATTTAATGCCACAACTCTACAATTTAACACTTTCTTCTCTTATTTAAGACCTTCTTAAAAGGGACAGTTCACCCAAAATTCAATTCACTTCATATTTATTTCTATAGTGCTTTTTACAATATAGATTGCCTCAACGCATAAATAAAGATAGATTAACACAGATAAACGTGGAAAAAGTAAAAGTTAAAGCCATATTTTAAACCAGGGGTGTCAAACTCAATTCCTGGAGGGCTGAAGCCCTGCACAGTTTAGTTCCAACCCTGCTCCAACACACTTACCTGTAGGTTTCAAACAAGCCTTAAGGACTCAATTAGTTTGATCAGGTGTGTTTAATTAGGGTTAGAACTAAACTGTGCAGAGCTGCGGCCCTTTTGGAACTGAGTTTGACACCTGTGTTTTAAACCATGGAACATTCCAGCAATAGGAAAAAAGAAAATGTACTCACTATTAAATCCCAAACTTATACGAGTTTCTTTTTTCTGCTGAAAACAAAGAAGATACTTTAAAGAATGTAAGAAACCAGTAACCATTGACAGTCATAGTAGGAAAAGAAAAACTATAGAAGTCAATGGTTACAGGTTTCCAACATATTTTAAAATAACAGAAACTCAAACAGGTTTATTTCCAGTTTTGGGTGGACTATCCCTTTAAGATCTGAAATTGCGTAAGAGGTGAATTAAGACTTTATATAATAGCTTTACAGCCATTTAGCCCTGTGATAGAGTCATCAGCTTTAAAGGATACAGCTTGCACCAATGATCAACCTGAAATACAAAGAAATCCGCAATTAATGAGATCACAAATGAGCAACATTAACAATAATGTTACGTGACGACAACAAGAATCATTAATTAGCCACAAGATATAAGCAAGGCATAGACAACAGAAATTAAATGCTTGACTTTTTCATTAGTTTAAACAAAAATAAATGTTTTTGTTTGACTAAAATTTATATAATTACCACCACATGTATCAAAACCTTTCAAATAACACCCGATTTCATACAATTTTATACATAAATTGATATTGAAAATAAAAATTTGATTGTTTCTTGGGTATGTTGATGAATCGAACTAAATATCTGAAAATCCTTGTAGCAAACTTGTGTGTCGTTTCAAGAAAGCAATTATTCATTTGTGTTGTGTTTTATTTACATTTGTTTATATTCATTAATTCTTTATTTCATTATTTTATCTCATCATATGATCATTAGTCATTAAAATAATCATCATTATATCATTATATTGATTATTATTTGTCATTTTTTATGTTTTAATATTGTATAATTACTATTTTATTTCATATAATTATTGCTTCATTATTATTTAATTTTTCTATATCGTTATACTCTCGACTGTGTGGATTCAAGTGACACTTGTTTTCTAGAGTAAGAGATAAGTGAATGTCTCCATTTCTTTATTGTAACTGGACAATATTGTGAAGCAGGAATTGTCCATTGCTGTTGCTTGTGGTATAATAATAACACTTGTTGAGTTTATCCTGCTCAGGCGAAGTCTTAGCACTGAATCATGTGCAACAAAGATGTTCAAAAAGCTCTGCCCTTTCTTTATCATCATTACTTTGTCTCCTGCTTCTGCTCCTCTCTGACTTTTTCAGTCAACTCCTATATTGATAGGAGACTGTTAGCTCAGTTGATTACTAGTTAACAGGTTTGGGTATTGAGCGGCTCCAGCTTGTTGTGTGGATGCCCAGAGAAACAGACACTTTCTGACAGGATCTGTGTCCGAGGTTAGATCTTATTTATCTGGTGTGAAAAGTGTGATCTAACAATGTAAACTTGTCAAATAAATCTATCCTTCTTCAGCTTATAAATAAATATAAAAACATTTTCAAAAGCCACCATATTCCTTACATGTACTGACATTAGATATAAATATTTCATTATTCAAGCATGTACAATTGTCCAATAAAATATCCTTCTTCAGCTGAAATTTAATTATGCAAAATATCTGAAAACAAAATATATATAAGATTACCATGTTTCTTTAAATTTATACCATATATTATGAACAAATTTCACAATTCATCTTTTCTCAAGTATACGCAATTGCCTTGATAAATGCTGGTAAATTTTATTTTGCTGAAAAACTGCTAAATATATTTGTATAATAAAAAATACTATTCATTTGTTTTTCTAAATTGATTTATGCAGAACTTTTTAATTCATTTACAGTATTTATGCAAGAATAATATAACTGTAATTAAAACGAACTAAAATTAAAAGTCATCCCTTACATTACTAATTTTGTGGAAAAGTGAATAAATTAAATACAGTAACTGGTTATGCACTACTCAACACTGTGTAACATCATACCAAACAATCTTAAGAGATAAAAACACACTATTTGACTTGAACTAAAAGCAAAGAGAGAGAAAACAGAATGAACAAATGTGTGGTAAATGCGTGTATCCTGCTTTAATCTGCCCTGAGATTCTTGGACATGGTGAAGTTATCATTCTTAGTTAAGTTTTCCTAACAAGTTAAGTTATATCAAGTTATCAGCCTAAATTAGCATCCTGTGTTTCTCATCCAAGTTCCTGGAGGACCACCAACACTGCATGTTTTTGTCTGTCATACCTATAACAGGTCTTTCAGTAATGAGCTGACGATCTGAATCAGGTGTGTGTGATAAAGAAGACATGGAAAATGTAAAGAGCTGGGGGTCCTCCAGGAACGTGGTTGAGAAACACTGATCTACAGTATATATGCAAGTATATTATAAGCAAGTGTAATTAAATTACACTTAGGGTCACGAAACACCAAAACACATTTTTTAAGCTGTTGACAGTCGTATATGTGTCCCACACTGCTAAAAACACTATTAGGACATCTATATTTCACTAAAAAGTGTAAATTGGTTGTTTTTGCGTTATTTCAAGCAAATTCGTACTTCCAGTTTGAAACGAATTTTTGAAGCTGCGTCACGGTCATGACATAATAGCCTGTATTCCAGCGTGCAGACTGGGCGTCTGTACCAGAGTGAGTCTTATTACGTCTTACAGTGTGTTGCATTAATGCATGAGTAAGGCTTGGTTCAAACCAATCAGCGCACTCTTTTGTGCAACTTCATTAATATTCATTGCTGTCAGAGTGTAGACGGCAGAGACGCCACGTTGTGTTGGCAAAACAAGCGTGAAGTGTTGCTTTTATTGTTTGCTGCCGTTAAGTTTTGTTTTCATTTTCTCTCTGTGAGAGCGCAGACTCACGTGTGGATTACAGTGTACGCGACGCGCGACAACAATAACTTACGTGTCCAAGGAGGATTATTGTTTACCTGAGAGCTGTTCTCATCTGCAAACGCTGAGATCTGGATTCGCTTGTAGTCTCCTCTAAATAAAGACGCGGCTCTAGTTGCTGGTGATTGTCCTGTCTCTACAGATTTGGTAAGTGAGCGACCAGTGCTCTTTGTTTATTCAGTTCGTATTTTATTCGTATCAAACAAACTATTGCACCAGTGTAAACAAGTTAGCACTAACAGTTACAACCAAACTATAACCTCGTGTTGGATTTTGTGACCGGAATAACACACGCGGCTTTTTGACGCTACCTGCCGTGTGCATCTAAGTTTCTGGGAAATGCTGAGTTTTTTTTTCTCTCATTCGCCGCGCCGTATCAAACATTGCATGAAAAATACACGCTTAGAGCAGATCCTCGAATCAAATATCACGCTTGCCGGGAGGGGCATGAATGAATTCCCTGAATGAAAGAGCCAAACTGCAGTTAAAGTCCACCATTTAATAATTTGGCAAATAATTCGACAACAGATGTCCATGTAAACACAGTCACATTGTCCGCTGTGGGTGTGTGTTTTGACTCTGAAATTCAGCGCGCCCAAATAGACACTCCCACACCAAGCCTCTTTTCTTCCTCTGACACTCCCCCCTAAACAGAGGTGGACACGCCCACTTTTCTGACTTTTTCCAAAGTAGAGGTGTGAAAACACCCTGCTGAAACGAGGGGGTTTCATGAGAAGTTTTACTATTTCAGTGGACAAGTAAATTCATTTAACTACAGAAACTGGTAACTCTGTACTACCCAACAATTTGTAAAATGATACCAACCAATCAGACTAGATAAAAACACACACTTTTTGATTTGAACCAAAAGCAAAGAGAGAGAGAAAACACAATGAACAAAGACACAATGTGTGTGGTCGATGAGTGTATCCTGCTTTAATCCGCCCTGAGATTCATGGTCATGGTGAAGTCTAATTGTTAACACAAGGTCTAATCCTCCTGGATGTCCCGACACAGTCCTGCTGAGTGACACCCACTTACAGCAGTGCAACATCACACGCATTCAGTGCACCACACTGCTAATGCACATCTGCACTTACTGCTCTTTTGTGCGGAAGCTTATTGAGGGATTAGGAGCAAAGTCGCAGACCTCTTTTCTGTCGTTTTATCAACCAGACGCATCCCTGAGCTTCCACCTGTCATAGTGCAACATGTCTGATCATCAGGAAACTAGACTAAAATGCTGTCTGGGTTAGTATAAGGGACATTCCTTTTCATATACAATGCCTAATGGAGGATTATGGGAACTAAATGCATTTATTTTATGTCATTTGTGTTCCACAGTATGTGTGGTCCATCATAAAGTGAAGCACAATATAAAAAATGCAATCAGTCTGTGTTGAGACAACACGAAGGAATTAAGTTAAATGGGTAAAACAACTAACCCTTATGTACTGTTTGGGATGTTTTCATCCACTTTGGGGTGATTTTGAGTCTTAATTTGGCAGGGTTTCCACTACATTTATTCTTCAATGGCGTGGCGCCATGCCAAAATTGATCCTGCCACCGCTACATTACAGCTTTTAATTCAAAACATTCACTCTTGCTTTTTGTTTTGTTTTTTTTAATAGCCGATGATAATTGCACCAAAACGTATTATAAGGTAAGTGAATTATAACAGCGCAAATTTTCTGTAACCATAGTAGTGCTGTGCATCATTTGTTTAACCCATTAAGGTTACATGCTGACTGACTGACAGGTGGGTGATGCGCGAGGCCAGCAAACACGACGTATAGACGTTTTACTTTACTTCAGGACGCATTAATGCCGCTCTATAGGTCTATTGGAGACATTCATAAATATTCCCAGCAAATCTAATAAATGTTGAAGACACATGTTATATAAACACACTAAATTGCACTTCAGCAGTATATTTGAGGAGGCGTGCAAGAAGTTTTGTGCACGAGCAGAGGAAATCGGCGCGCAAGCAAAGAAATTCGCATTCTTGTAGGCTATTACATAAATGCGCTCACGACATTTGTCATTGAAATAACGCCACAGGTAGTTGGTAGATCTGTGTAAAAAAAAAAGGCCTGCCACCACAGCTGGAAAAAATCCTAGAGGAAACACTGCTTGGCCAGAACTTTTTCTGTGTTTCAGCTAGCAGAATGATTTTTGCTGACAAATCTTTTTGACATATTTTGAGGAAGTGCTTCATTATTTTTCAATTCTTTTGCATAAATCTGGTTATTAACCTCAGTCCTTATCAAAACTATTAAATTGCTCAGAAGATTACAGAATTTTACCTCTCTAGTTGCCAAATACATAAATGGTTTCACTGATTTGAAGAAAAAGAACACACACAAAATTATGTATTTTCAATCTAAAAAGTAGTGTAATTGTGGACTAGACTTTTTCCCCTTTTATCACAGTCCTGGACATGTGAAACTCTATTGCCTTTGATGCATTGTTTTTTAATGATTTTCATTTTTTTTCTCCCTAATTTACTGCTGGTGGCAGTTTTTGCCCCATTGACTTCCATTAATCCCATTTTTTTAATTACAAAGCCATGACACCATACAATCATGCATTTTTGATTGTTGGTGGTTTTCCCTGTTGGGAAAAGGTACAATTTGTCAGTTTTACTGTTGATCATCAATTGGCACCATTAATCCTTTAGATAGGTCTGTGCAAAAAAAAAAAGGGGATTAGTTTCTGGATTTTTTATGGAGTATAACAGCAAATTATTGTGTGTATGCGAGTGTGACCTTTACGCACTTTACAATGTTTCTAGGAAAACCTAAAAATGCATCGCAGCTCTTAGAACTAACATGGAGTAAACAAAAACAGAGACTGTGCATTTATGCACCATCAAATGTGGTCATAGTGTCAATGGGTCAAAAACAGCTACCAACAGTAAATTAGGGAGAACAAATGAAAATCTAACCATGCATCAAAGCCAAGGCTTTTACTTATCGTTTACATGTCCAAGACTGTGATAAAAGGTTAAAAAAATCTAATCCGCAATTACTTTTTATATTGAAAATACGTCATATTCTGATCAGGACTGAGGTTGCTTAACAGATTTCTGTTCTGTTTCAAAAAAATGTAAGAAAAGTATTTATCTGATGCCTTTTTACAGCAATTTAAATTCAGTGGATCTTTTCATCCCGAACTTAACAAAAGGAGAGTACATTTGAACAGTGCACAAGAGATAAGTTGTCCAGCACCCCAAAAAACCTCAATAATTGTGTTGTTTCAGCTTATTTAAACAAGTTTTATCAAACAGCAAATATGTCTTTTTTTGTTCTTGTAATACTGATTAGATTATTTGATGATAAATCTGCATTAACATATTAACATATAACAGCATGTAATTAGTAGCAATTACATTTGCCTCTATTGACCATGCAGGAGAAAACCCTAACAATATCATTCAAATCTATTTATTAAAATGTGTTTATGTATTTATTTATTTAAAGTAAGTTTAACCATGTTTTACAAACTAAAATGTATTTTACAACAGTTAACATACCATAGACATTTTATGCCATATTAAAAGGCTAAACTTAAAAAAAAAAAAAAAAAAATCACAGTGCAGCCCAGAAATACTAATGCATAGTGGGTGTAGTTTTAAAACATCTAGTTTTTAAATATTTGAAAATATAAAAAAATAATATATGATCAATTATTTGTATGTCTGAATAAAATATATCAGAATAGGTGTTGTTTTTTAGAGATAAATAAATACATGTTGAATAATAATGGAACATTATTTAACCTAATCTAGTAGACACTTTGCATGCTTTCTATAAAACAATCAAAAAATTTTGTAACAATTTAACTTTAACATGTACTTTTTATTAAATAATACAACTGAAAAGGGGGCAGGATGGTGGCTATGTGGTAAGCACTATCGCCTTACAGCTGGGCCAGTGAGCATTTCTGTGTGGGGTTTCTCCCACAGTCCAAACACATACCCCTGAGCATGATAAAATCAGCAAGTTCATGATGTGTGCCCACACTGAGCCTCCTTTCATTTCATGAGTGCAGGGCTACCGATATTGAAAAAAATGAACAATATAAAAAAATTATCAATGTCACAATAATTAATAGTATTTTTTTTGTGCATTTATATAGCGCATTTATTGTGTATGGAAATAGACTCAAAGCGCTTCACAATCATGAGGGGGCGGGGGGGATGAGGGTTAGGGTGCAGCATCAACTTGGATGATGAGAGGACAGCCACAGGACAACTGCGCCAGTGCACTCTGCACACACCAGCTATAGGTGGTGTGGAGAAACAGTGATAGAGCCAATTCAGTAGATGGGGATGAATGGGAAGGGCCATTTGGAGGGCCATGAGGGCCGATGTAAGGATATAAGGGCAGATGGAGGGTATTTGGCCAGTACACATGGGGTTATACCCCTACTCTTTACGAGAGAAGTGTCATGGGATTTTTAATGACCACAGAGAATCACATTGGCTTAAAGTCTCATCCGAAAGAAGGCACTCACTGACAGTATAGTGTCCACTTCACTTTACTGGGGCATTAGGACTCACACAGACCACAGGTTGAGTGCCCCCTGCTGGCCTTACTAACACCACTTCCAACAGCAACCTAGGTTTCCCATGTGGTCTCCTATCCAGGAACTGAACAGGCTCAGCCCTGCTTAGCTTCAGTGAGTAACCGGTCTTGGGCTGCAGGGTGATATGGCTGTGGCTAATCTTATATAGTATTTTTTTTTTATTAGGGAATGCACTAAAATTTAAATTCTGGGTCGAAACCGAAAATCTTTAAACCTGCATATTCAGTAGGTGCTTTCCTGCTACTGGCAAGAAGGTGAACCTAAAGCTAAAACATAAATACTAATGACAGAAGCAGAGATGAGAGGAAAATGAAAACAGCCAATAACAAGGTTTTCATTCATTCCTATTATCAAAATATTTGCACCATAACAGTTTTTTCCTGATCACAAACATTTTTAGATCAGAAACATTTCCATTATTACCCCTTTTTTGTATGATCATTACAGGAACATTTTTTAAAGCTAATAAAAACAGCTTTTCTGTAGAGAAACGATATATCGCAAGAAATAATCACAATACTCAACAGCAATATCGCATATTTTCCAAGTACCGTGTAGCTTTAACCTGAACCACAGGGTAAATAGTTACCGGTTTCCTACAAAACATGTTATGATCAACACTGACGTCTTACATTATGAGCCCAAGGGTTGATATCAGACTGAATGCATCATTTGGTACAGTCTCTAAAGCGTGCGGTGTGTCATCAGCTCTGACAGATGCTTTGCTGTGTCTGGTGGACAATCGAATGCTCAAGTTCATGTAAAAGCTTCTCTTTGGCTCTCTCAGGCATGCGTGCCAGCGGCTCTGCTCATGCCCGTCAGTCACCAAGGTCTTGCCACTTCCACAGGATGAACAATCTTACTGGCAACAAGAGTCTGAAATCGCACCTGTACAGCTGACAGCTCGACAGCAAAACAACATCACCTGCCTGAGAGGACGTGGCCACTAGCGTGACTGACTACATAAAGAGAAAACGGCAGTAAACATCTGAAAATATTACACGAGTATCTTTGATGAAAGAACTTGTCTTGTTCCATGAATTCTGGAAATCCCTGTATATTTTTTCCCGAATTTCTGTTTAACGGAGAGAAGATTTTTTCCAACACATTTATTAATTATTATTTATGCTTTATTATTTTTAGCTTAATAGTTTTAATACTTCATTTTTAATAACTGATTTCTTTTATCATTGTCATGATGACAGTGATTAATATATTACTAGACATTTTTCTAGATACTAATATTCAGTTTAAAGTGCAATTTAAAGGCTTAACCAGGTTAATTAGTCAAGTAAGGGTAATTGTACTGTATAACAATGGTTTGTTCAGTAGCCAAATGAAAAAAATATTGCACAACATAACACAACATTTCCGTTTTAAGGAATTTAAATTCAAAATTTTAAGAATAAATATATGTTGTTTTGACTTTTTAAAAACCCTGTGGAAACTGAGTGTAAATTTCATTTACTTGCAGATAAACACAGCTGGCTAAACATGACATGCACACTTAAATGAATGAGCAAAACAACAGGTGAAGCAGCCTCTCATGACAGGAAGATGGTGTTTAAAAACACACACAAAAAAGCGATGCATGCCCTGTAATCAGATTTAATGGCTGAAAATGTCTCTGTGGCCACAAGAAAGAGCTGGTCATGATATTAAAGTCACTCACGTTTTTTTGGGAGACTCTTTGAGCCAGAAAATATCATCACTTGTGATCCCAAACTCCATGGCACCTGGGACCTGAAAAAAAAAAAAAAAAAACTGAAATCACACGCATAAATTAAAGTAAATTATTACAACACATAATTGAATATTTAGATATGTGGAAAGGTCTGTATGTGTTAAAGTGGCTAACAAAGCAGTGTGATGTCAAATTTAGCAGGATCTTCGGATTTTATCGATTTCAAAAACTACATAGCATCCCCATGTTCGCAGATTAAATTCAGGCAAACTTTATAATGCACCAATATATTGTATAATCAAAAACGATACAAAATTTAATACCATGTAAAATAAAATTTAAGACTTTGAATACTTTTTAGTAGCCCTATATTTCTCTAAATTAATTTATCGGTTTTTAATACTTTTTAAGGCTCCACGGACCCTGTAATTGTAAACATTACCTGCCCTGAAAAAATAATACTTTTTGTCAGCAATATATTCATTTTGGCAGGACGGGGGCGCAGTGTGTAGCGCTGTCGCCTCACAGTAAGATGGTTGCTCGGTCGAGCCCTGAGTTTGCATGTTCTCCACATGTTCGCGTGGGTTTCCTCCAGGTGCTCCAGTTTTCCCCATAAGCCCAAAGACATGTGGTATAGGTGAATTGGGTAAGCTAAATTGGCCGTAGTGTATGTGTGTGAAAAAGAGTGTATGGGTGTTTCCCAGTGATGGGTTGCAGCTGGAAAGGCATCAACTGTGTAAAACATATACTGGATAAGTTGACGGTTCACTCCAATGTGGTGATGAATAAGAGGACTAAGCCGAAAAGGAAATGAATCAATTAATTAATTAATATATTCATTTTTGATAGATTGAACACATTAACCAAAATCTGAAAAATATAAATGTTAGGTCCAGGCTTTATTGTCTTTTGATCTTGTAATACTTCACATATTTTATCCTAAACTGATATGAAAGCAAAGACAAATAACAGACTTTCAATTCTGAGGAAGAACAATATCAACTGCATCACATTGGCCAAGTCAGACAAGAGGAAATTATCTTTCCTACACACAATATCAGCAGAAAAAGGTCACATAGTGGAAAAACAACACCCACTGATGCCCGCCTGCACTGGTGCTCGCGCACACGCACGCACACACACACACACTTACATGTGTAGGGTACTTTGGCCGTCCACCAGTAGCTAACAGAATGTTTCTGGCGGTCACTGTCATCTATAAACAGGATAAACAGGAAAACAACAATTCATATACAGTAGGTGGTAAAACACCTTTTAAAAAAATTAAGCTGCCGTATATTTAAAATCGTACCTCCTTCCCTTGGGCATTTACAGCTCTGACAGTGTGTTTATCCAGCAGAGTGCCCTTCATATTTAAATATTTCACCTTCCTGTTATATTAGACAGAGAGATACCAACACATGAATAAATCTACCAACTGGTTGTATAATTGCCCATGACCAGTTTTACAAAAAGTAGATTTCTGCACATGGAGATATAAGAAAAATCAAAAGCATCAATAAAACACAGAGAATTTATCAATTCAGAGGTTATTTCAAGGCAAAATATGATCGAAGTTTGAAGGTTTATAAACAAAACTTTTCCATAAAAAAGGTTTATACCAATAAAAACTGCATAAGCAATAAATAATACATAAAATAAAAACCTAAAACTGTTTTAAGATACACTTTTGACAAAAACTATACAATTTCAACAAAAAAAGTCTTAAAAATAAAATCCAAAATAAATTATACAATTATTTTTTGCAGTAAATATCACCACAAACAATAAAATCATATTCTTCTAATACTCGTATAGAAATAATAACTTTACTTTATTAAATTATAAAATTAGAATGACACAGACAAATACAGACAATAATAATCATTAAAATTCTACAATTTCTACAAAAAAAAGTATTTCAAGGTAAAACTGCTGTTTCATATCATTAAAAACAGGGCATTGTAAAAGTGTGTATTTTAAGGATGTTATTACAATTCTGATATTTTGGAGCAGCGATAATAGCGACGTACGATTAGCAATTTGATGAAACACAACCTGGCATTTCTTTTCTAACATTAAGACATTTTTGAGGCATTCTGGGAAATGACATCACCGCATCTGTTTGCCTCAAAGCCATACAGACAATTTATCATGATGGCACATTTTGCAGTGCTTCAGACTGTATTTACTTGAGATGTTGAAAGAGAGAGACGGCTAATGAGATCTACAGGGAAACACAGATTCTGCTTGACGACATCTGCATATTTCTTGCTCCAAAACATTCTGATTTTTTTTTTTTAAGTATGCTAATATTTTGTTTTACCCTACAGGAAGAGCTGGAAGCCCCACATTGATTACACTGATTGTAACCCCTCTTCTGACCCATAAGTCTACTGATTTGATGTGAATTGATTTGACTTTCTTATTAAAAGTTAGTGTTACATTATATGGATTAATTGAGATATTTGCACAGGAAACATCCCAAAATGTCCCACTGTTTACTCTGCCCCACTTTTTATTGAGTGCCCTTAACTACTATGTACTTGAATCAAGCTAGCGTCAAAATATAAATTAAATGAATATATTAAACTTTACATGTTCATAACTTATTGCAGATCACTTCTTGTACTATTAAGTTGGGATACAGGTAGGGTTAAATGGTTTGGTGGTGTGGGTAGGGTGTAATGGATTGTCAACAGTGTAATTTAAATGTACTTGCAGAAATTAATAAAAGGCGTAATTACATGCAGGTATGTAATCAAACATAAATACAATATAAACACATGTTATAACTCAATAAGCACATTGAAATGAATTGCAGTGCAAGTACATATTAGTTAAGGGCACTTAATATAAAGTGGGACAATTTACTCTTTATCTAAAAAATATACTGTAAACCATAAAAGATTCATGTTCATGTTGTTTTAATGGTTAAACTTACTTGTCTTGTAGTTGAACTCTGTGACCCCAGTTTAGAGACCTAACATGGTTCTGGACAGCCTCAGCCATTGTTGGCCTGCAAAACAAATATAAAAAGCTAAAATTTACATTTAAATTCAGTCATTTAGCAGATGTTGTGCACAAAGTGCACAATCTGGTGCAGGACTGAAATTGATTAGAATACATGTTCTATTTAGATAATGAAAAAAATAGTAAAAAACACATCAAGTTTAAGGGAAATTAATTATTATATTCCATTTAAATTATTATATTTGACAGCATATTAAAGATCAGAACAAAATTCATCATCGTCAGATATGTACTGTAGATAAACACCTTTGTTACAATCTCAAAGGTAGAGAGTCAAGGGGGAGGAAAGTAACATTACTTTTAAAATAAAACGCACAAGAAAACAGATAATATCAATGAATGAGGAAGAGTATATCACGACTACCAAATTGCAATAAAGTACGTTTTATTTACAAAACGGTAGTGAATAATAAGAGACAAAAAATACAGTGCATAGAAACCCAACTATTTACAAATCGAAAAATCACAGGCAGCAAAAACGACACAAATTCTTAAACAGATGGATGGGGAGAGTTGGAGAGTTGAAATGTGTCCAAATAATAGAATAAAAAATAAAGAAAATAGATTCTCAGTTTCTGGCTCAGTTTCTTCCCTGACAAAAAATACATCAAAAAACAGAAAGAGTAGATAAATATATAAAAATGAAACAAAAGCACATTTAAACAAACACTGAATAAATAGATTTAATCTAATCATGTTTAGTTCAAGATGGAGAAGGCCGTTTTCAAAGTTGGTGCAAGTGGATCATCTCAGAAGTGTACATGGAGAACACTAAATCATCTTCAACACTAATAAATAAATTGTATGCAAAGTTGTATTTGAGACCAGCACTGAATATCTGTAAAAACTCTCTTCATCTGACCTGGAGTGCCCTCTAGTGCAGTGACTGCTGAACTTTGCAACTGACCCATCAGACATCTGGTGTTTCACCACAAGATGGTGTTGTGCCTTATTTTTTAAAAGTTCTATTTATGTCACTTAAAGAGATAGCTCACCCAAAAATGAAACTTCTGCCATCGTTTACTCACCTTTCACTTGTTCCAAACCTGTTAGAGTCTTCTTTTAAAGAAAACTGAAAACCTGTAAGCACTGATTTCCATAATAGAAAAAACAAACAATATGGAAGTCAATGGTTACAGGTTTTCAGCTTTCTTCAAAAGATCTTCCTTTGTGTTCAACAAAAGACAGAAACTAACAAATGTGTATAATAACTTACGGAAGAGTAAATAGTGAGAACATTTTCATCTTTGGGTGGACGTTCTTTTTGAAACAAAATCTTAAAGGGATAGTTCACCCCAAAACGAAAATGTGCTTGCTATTTATATTTTCTACATTGTCTACAAATCTGAGTTTATTTGTTTTATGTTGAACACAAAATAAGATATTCTGAAGAAAGCTGAAAAACATTTAAATGGATAGTAGGATAAAGTAAATGTTATGGAAGTCAATGGATATAGGTTTCCAACATTTTTCAAAATATCTTCTTTTGTGTTACCCGTAAAAAAATAAACAGCTTAATAACACAGCACTTCTAGATGCAGTCATGCTACGATATGCCTCTAATATCTAATTCCATGAAACTCACCAGTCATGTGACAGGGTTTCTGGGATTTGCCAGCCATACTTCCTAGCATCTTTGACAGCAGTGCCAAGCAGTGCTGCCTGATGCATAAGCTTCTTTGGAATACAGCCGACATTCACACACGTGCCACCGAGACCCCACTTTGTGCCTAAGAGCAGAGTAATCATAAGCGTAATAAGCACACATACAATCCCAGAAACAAGTTGCCAATTGTAAATGGGTTTGTATGTACCTTTGAGTGAAGGTTCAACATAGTCCAAGACAGCAACTTTCTGTCCTAACTGGGCAGCTGTAATCAAAAAAAAAAAAAAAAAAAAAAAAAGTGTCAAGCATGATGAAAGTGTGAAGTTAAAATGTTAAATGTCATTTCCAAAAAAAAAAAAGAAACATTGTGCTAAATGTAATTTTAAACAAGAGTAAATTTAAAAGAGAAGCAATTGGAAACTCGTACCTTCTTTTGAACATGCCAACCCTCCAGAGCCTCCACCAATAACCACCAAATCATAATCAAATTTACCTGCTGGGATCAGGATGAATATATTAAAACTTTTAGATTAATCTGTTCATAATAATTAGCTTTTTAGCTAATAGTTTAGCTACTATTTTCCTGCACAGAGGAATAAAGAGTAGTCTACTTTAAACATGCAGATAAGGCATATTTAATTATGTGCTAAATGAATACATTTCTAACACAAAATCTAACACAAAAGTAAAAAAAAAAAAACTTGTTTCTTTTTTCAATTTTCACAAAAGTCCATTTGTGGTATGTTATCACCCAGAAAGTAATAGATTATGAATATATTCCTCTTTTAAAACCCTTCAGAATGTAATGTTAGATAATAATAAACTGTAAAGCTTTTTATTAAACAGCATTTTAAAATATGTTGTAACTGAAATTTAAACACACAAATTAAGTGTGACAAAGAACAGTTGGGGAAAGCGCTTTAGGAAAAGCCAAAATGACCAAAAAGTCAAATTTAACATAATATTAAGTTTTCAATTAACTTTATATTACTTTTTTCAATTTCCTCAAGATAATTTTTTTAAATTTATTATGGTATGTTAAGTTTTCACTCCATAAAATACTGCTAACAGCCAGAAGAAAATGTGATTATGAATGTTTTCCTCTTTTAAAAACCTTCAGAATGTAACATTAGATAATAAAACTGTAAAGTTTGGCTGCTCAGGTGAAGGTTTACTTTAAAATGCTGTTTTTATCAAAACAGACTTTTAAAATATGTGTAAGTGAAATTTTAACACACAAATAAAGTTTGACACAGAACGTTTGAACAAAAATTAAAATTTGACATTAGGTAAAAAAAAAAAATCATCAATTTCCTCAAGATCATTTTTTATTATAGTATGTTGAGTTATAACTCCATAAAATACAGTGAATAGCCAAAATGTAATAGATTATGAACAGATTTCTCTTTTAAAACCCTTCTGAATGTAACGTTAGATAATAATACAAAGTCTGGCTTATGGAAGTGCTGTTGAAATGGAGGTTTACAGGAATGTTTTGTTTTTAATAAACAATACAGTCTCTTTAAATATGAATTGTAACTAAAATTTAAGGACAAATAGAGAGCGACAAAGTACACATGAGGTACACACGCGTAAGGAAAAGCCAAAAAGACCAACGATATATAATTTGACAGGTGCAGAACAAAACAGTAGTTGTCTGTAGTGTGTCTCTCGGAATAAATTAGGAGTACGGACATCTTAAGAAAAATAATATGGCGAAGTAACTGCCACAATATCTCTTGTTATTTAACAAGTATTACCTGTAAAGTTTCTTGAAAGTATTAAAGTCCTGAAACAGCAGAGAGTTTTCACCCTCTGCCTGCCTCTACTGAAGGCAGCCATACTGTCGACAAGATAAGACCCCTGTCAGAGTTATAGGTGCCCCAAAAGAAGCCTGGCTGAACGTTTCACCATCCGTTACAAATTTTACAACGTCGTATCTGCTATGACCTAGCTTAACAGATAGGTTAGCATGTTTGCCGTCTACAATAACGAGTACAGAATAAAAAGCCCTTTATAAAGTGTTAATTTTGTTCTCCTCAGCTGACTGTACGACGTAAGCGGCGTCAGATTCTTTTTCATTTGAATCGGATCTTTTAAATGACTCAAATGAAACAATATACAACACGACTGTATCAACACCAATCGTGTTTAATCGGTTTGAATAAACTTTAATCATTACGCAGACTATTTTACCCACGATGAACGCAATCGATAAAAGAAAAACAAAAAAAAAATGGAAATAATATAATGATTCAAAAGGTTATATGTAAAATATATAGTTATTAGAGAACCAAATATATACTTCAAAAATCACTATTCTAAATGTAAGATATTATCAAACAAATAACCATCAATACTGCAAAACATATGTGCATGCTTTTCATGGAATTTCTTTAAATTCTTAATGAACTTCTGATTCTTCTGTGTTTTTGCACTTTTGTTTCCCTTTTATATATAACGTTGCTACATGTAAGTAACAGTACTTACCCTTTATCGTTCCCATTTTGGTCAACTTTGTTGTTTTAAAGTGCAATATAAATAAAATTGTATTGAATTGCTCTGTGAAGTACAAAAAAAGTTCACAAAAATGTTCAAAAGAACCGATTCCAGAAAATGATTCGAACACTCAAAATGAGAGGCGGGCAAAGAATGTTGACATTTGACCAATCCAAATCAAGAGCACGGTCAGTCGCTACAAGATGATTGGCTGTGCCACCGGCTACAGAGTTCGGTGAAAAACCATAACAAAACTGTAGGGGGAGACAGAAGCTCTTCTTTATCTGCAGCACAGCGGCGTTTATATCTCTTAACCCTTCTTGCACAACAGCCGTGAGTCACCATGCCTGTGGATATCAATGAATGGACAGGTTCTCTAGCGCTTACAGAGGTGGAGGAACCGCCAGCAAAGCCTCTCACTGTCAAATATGACTCTGTGGAGATTGACTCGCTGGGAAAAGTGTGCACACCCACGCAGGTCAGAGAAACATAAAACGCGCATGTAGAAAATAGGCCAGGGCGTCCCGTTAGCGATGCCTATGCTTCACAAAGGATTTGCTGATGTTTGGAATAAAACTGGTCGACTGTTTTAACAAATTTTTGATCATTTAAATGTATAAATGTGCTCTTGTTGCATTTGAATTTACTAAAGGTCGTTGAAACGAATGCAGCCAGTGTGTAGTTATATAATGGGGACAACGGTCGCATGCAGCAAAAGTTGCATCTGTCCAGAAATTCCACGATCACGTGACCTGACTTTGCATTACCTCATGCAAAATTAGAGAGATGCTAATTAATGGGTCAAAGCCTGAATTAGAACAGAGACCTTCATAGCAATAATAATAATAAAAAAAATAATAAAATGGGGCAAAGAGTTCTGGAAGTTGACTGAATAATAATTACAAGCTAATATGTATTTTAAAGGTGTTTATAAAGTTAAATGTATTTATTTATATGGAAATAATTATAATAATGTTATATATATATACGTAGATATATAAATGCAACAGTTACATGTTTATTTTCTGCATGATTACAGTATATATATGATGCAGGGATTCAGTTAAAAATCTTACAAATTATGGTGCATTATAAACAATTGAATATATGAAGTTTTATAATTACAAATGCATATGTAACAACTGAAGTGGAACATAATAAACCACATTTGGTTTGTATTAACTAATTGTTTGCACACAGTTTTTTTACCACACAGTAATTGAAAGACCACATTTAAATTAACTTTTCAGATCATTACTTAAAGTGCAATAAAAATTAATCAAATAAAATCGAAGTTAATCTAATTATACACTTTTTTGACCATATTCTTGTTCATACTCAATAATTATCTGTACCAATGCAGCAAAACGGCATTATTAATTATCAAAATATATAGTGAGCCTGAAATTATTCCACAATTTTCTCGGCCATATTCTTGTTCAGTCTCCATAATTATCTGTACAAATGCATCAAATTGCCATTATCAATTATCAAAATATATACAGTTGAGCCCAAAATGATTTACACCCCAGGAGTATGTATAAATAATTTCAGGCTTGACTGCAAATCCCAATGATCTGCTAACTGTAAATCTATTAACTGTAAATCTATAAATTTACATTATGCATTATCATTCATTCATTTTCTTTTCAGTTTAGTCCCTTTATTAATCCGGGATTGCCACAGCGGAATGAACCGCCAACTTATCCAGCACGTTTTTCACGCAGTGGATGCCCTTCCAGCCGCAACCCATCTCTGGGAAAACATTATGCATTATAATCTATAGTATTTCAGATTATAGTATTCTTGCTTAGTGTAAAACTCACTTTGCAGGTGCAGAATCGGCCCACATCTATTGAATGGGAAGGATGTGACCCGAGTAAGCTCTACACGCTGGCCATGACTGATCCAGACGCACCCAGCCGAAAAGACCCCAAATTTCGGTGTGTTTTCAGATCAGTCCCATTCATCATATCAGATCCTAAACTGTACACTTTCTCAGGACTCCCTAGAAAGTTTACAGTTGACGTTAAAATTATTAGCCCTCCTGTGAATTATTGTTTCCTTTTCAAATGATGTGTAACAGAGCAAATGTTCACAGTATGTCCTATAATGTTTTACCTCCTGGAAAAAGTCTAATATGTTTTATTTCGGATAATTGATAATTTTTTAAAAACATTTTAAAGGTCAATATTATTAAGCAATATTTTTATCCATGACTTGCCTAATTACCCTAACTTACCCTAACCCTACCCTTACTATAACCCTAGCCATTAAATGTCACTTTAAGCTGAATACTAGTGTCTTGAAAAATATCTAGTATAATATTATGTGCTGTCATCAGGGCAAAGATAAAATAAATCAGTGATTAGACATTAGGTATTAAAACTATAATGTTTAGAAATGTGTTGAAAAATCTTTCTATTAAATAAAAATTGGGGGAAAAAATATAGAGGAGAGCTAATAATTCTGACTTCATCTGTACATGTTTGAGGCAGGATACTTAATCTGTTTTAATTGCTGTGTTTAATCTCAGGGAATGGCATCACTTCCTTGTGGTCAACGTGAAAGGTAATGACGTCTCCAGTGGATGCGTCATGTCAGACTATGTTGGCGCAGGACCCCCGAAGGGAACTGGTAAGAGATTAGATAATATCATGTCATTTTAAGCTAGCCAGTGCTACTGTAAGAGATGTTTACACATTTAGGCTATAAAATAAGGTATAAAAACAAACTAAAAACAACTAAAAGTTATCACAATATTTCCCCAGTTGATTGATTACAATAAGAATTGCCAACATTTTTTTATTTTTTGCTATGAGTTGACAGAAACTATATTTTTAAGGTTGGCGTGAATCAGAAGTTGTTGAGACTTTTAGTTTAGTATGTTGATGTACTTCCTACTGAAACAGAATATTGAGTAGGGGCGGGGCTTTTTTTAGGCATCATTCCCACATAGCAAACTAAAGGGGCATATTGTGAATATTGTGGCTGAAGCTGTCAAACTGACATCAGAGAAGGACTGCCACTCCAAACACTAAAGCAAATGGTCAGATTTTGATTTAAAATGACCAAAACAACCCATTGATTGTAAAATTCTATTTTTTGGACATATACCTGAGGAATGGATAAATATCTAATGAATATTTTGTTGGTAGCTGTCAAAAAGAGCATTACAAAAAAAGGTTGCCACATAAAAGTCCTACCCTAAATGCGTGGATAGAAATTACAATAGAAATTTATAAAATGGAGCAAATGACCACATTTGTAAATCAGAAAATGGAACAATTTATTTCATTCTGGGAAAAATGGATCCATAGACCTGAACCTTTTTGTTAACCTAAAATCGGACGGATCACTCCCTACATGTACATAGTTTTGTTGCTGATGTGTATGTATATCTTATTTTACTGATTTATTCATGTATTTTTACTTAATTGTCCCCCTCCCTTTTTAAATTGAATTATTATTAGTTTTTTATTACAATTAATTATTTTTGTTTTTTCATTAGTGTAACATTAGTGTACATGAGCACAAAAGGAAACCATATATTGCTGAAAGAGAAAGTGGATGTACAGAATTTGTGCTTATATTTGTGAGTGTATTCAGATGTGTGATCTCTGACATGTACCTGATGCAATTGTAAAACCTTTTTGAGAAAATAAAAAAGATCACTAAAAAAAAAGAAAGAAAATGACCAATACAAATGCTGCTTTTCAGTAGATTAACTTCACCTAAAGTATAACGATGTGCGCTAACAAAAGAAACATTGCAAATTTTGATTTTACACAGACTTTAAGGATTGCAAATCTTATATTAAATTTTAAGTCTAAAGACCTCGTAGAAGGTGATATGCTCTATTAATGATCCTATTAGTGCTGTTTTGTGTAGCATATAAGGCCTGTCATTGTTAGCCACTCTTGCGGTTACCCACATGTCTACTAACATGATGTGTTTCCTGCACATGTTGAAGAAATTCTTACCCGATCGTAGACAAAAAGACCCATTATGTTCACACAACACGTCCCACAACAGTGCTCCTGGATTTATTCTAAAATACCAGAAGATGAACAAATGTTTGGGTGGGGGATGCTTAGTCTTGAATAGGGCTCCAGTAAAGTGCACTGGCGTTTTTCAGACCTGAGACAATGCTCTCAAGTGGTCAAGTCTGCAAGTGTGGGTGTTAGAATACATACGTTTTATTAAAAATCGAAACTTCAACATACAATATTTCAAGGATTTAAAGTCAGCATGATATAGAAGCTGACTCTTTTTTTCTGTATTGCCTGAAGCAATTCCTTGAGAAATGCAATATTAAAAGAGGTAATAGTAGGCGTGGCTTGTTTTTTTTTTCTACTGCGAGCTGATTGGATGTAGTAAAGTAGGCATTTCTTTCAGAAAGATGGGGAAAAGAGTCTGGGGAGAGTTATTACAACCAAAGAGCTTAGAATGACCAAGAGGCGACACTCAATAGAACGTTCCATTGCAACACCAGCGCCCAGCAACAGTCCCGAATTCCGCCATTTTGGAGTGAAAGCGATCGGCTGTCCATTGGATCTTATTGCTGTCTCGATGGCAAGCAGCTGCTTTGTTTTTTACTTATTTTTTTAAAAAGTGCATTAAAGCTGAGATACAACCTGAAAGACGACAATACAACACTTACTATGACAATCATCAGCACTTTTAATAGTTTATTTTACAGACTTATAATATGCCTGTTGCCCTATCCGCTTGTTAAGTCTGTCGTCACGCGAAGCGGCTTCCGGGTCCAAGTGCTCTATTCAACCGAATGGGGAGACTCATGAAATGGTAATAATAAACGTTTACAATGCGATTTAAGGCTTTCGAAAATCCTGATCTCAACATATAGGTCCATGCCTAATATCCTATGGCCAGAAAGTCATTATTTTTTTATAAAATGTTAAATTTTTGGTATTTGTTCTGCAGCAAGCCCAGAGATTGTTGTGTACACTACGATTCTATATAAAATTAACTTTAATGTGTGATAGGAATAAAACGTGATCATAAACGAATGATTTCTCCACTCAAATGAGTGGCGGCTTGGACCTGGAAACAGTATTACATACGTCACAAACACGTCACCACTTAACAAGCGGATTAGAGTTTTCATTCTAAAATGGCCACCGCGCCATCTAGTGACTGTTTCCCAAAATGCACTAGATTGTCGCTTCTTGGTCATTCTATGCTCTTTTTTACAACCTATCAGACTCCTCCACATCACCATTTCTGTTTGTTGTCAAAATTGACAGTTGGAGGGGCGTGGTTAAGTATGTTAGCCATGCCCATTACCTCACACAGGCGTAGTCTGACAATTTTATCGTAAACAAACAGGAAGTGCATTTTCATATTTCAATGGCAGATTAAAGTAGCAAACATTTTGTTTTTCTTAACGGCATGCACAGATGACTAGTTCACCACAAAACTAGCAAAACTACTGTAAACTAACAAAATCAATATTAGTTTTGATTTCATCTGTACTTTAAGATGACGATAACATCATAATTGTCCTAATGGCGAAATAGATCCATCAGCAAATACAAAGCAGTTACATCTGAACTATCTGGTTTCCTGCAGGTCTCCATCGTTACGTGTGGCTCGTTTATGAGCAGTCGGGGAACATCAGCTGCACTGAACGAGTCCTCACCAACCGCTCTGGAGACAACCGAGGAAAATTCAAGATCCAGAGCTTCCGCAAGAAATACAGCCTCGGGGCTCCGCTCGCAGGCTCCTGCTTCCAGGCCGAGTGGGACAACTATGTGCCCAAACTTTACGAACAGCTGGCTGGCAAATAAAGACTGTTAATTACAATGTATGTTATCCTTTAGTCCAGTGATTCTCAACCACGCTCCTGGAGAACCACCAACACTGCATGTTTGGATGTCTCCTTTGTTCATCAAACCCATCACAGGTCTTTCAGTCTCTGCTAATGAGCTGATGATCTGAATCAGGTGTTTGCTTAAGGAGACAGGAAAATGTGCAGAGCTGGTGGTCCTCCAGGAACGTGGTTAGGAAATACTGCTTTAGTCTGAAGAGCTCAACTCAATACAGTTTCAGTAGTTTAAAGGGATAGTTCACTCAAAACAGCTGATTCTGTCGTTTATTCTTTACTTTTTCCCAAATGAGTTTTGTTTTCTTTATTCTGGTGAATACAAAAGAAGTTATTTTGAAGAAAGTCGGAAAACATTGACTTCCATAGTATTTGTTTTTTCCTGCTATGGATGTCAGTGTTTATCAGTTTCCAGCATTCTTCAAAATATCTTCTTCTGTGTTCAACAGAAGCCAGAAATGAAGATTTTGAAACATCGTAGAGTGTGTACATTTTCATTTTTGAGTGAACTTTCTCTTTTAGGGTTGTCTCGATACTGGAATGTGGCACCAATCAATACTGAAATTTGAAAATTTCCCGCTAACATTTGCGCGCTATTGAGCATGATCTTAAACAGCGCTGATTTGCCATTGTGTTCACATGCTCAACAGAAAACACTGTGATTGGGCTTGAAGGTCATCAGTTCAACGAACTCACCAGTGGTTTCTGCGTGTAACCACAAATACAGGGACACTGGAGAATTTTAAAGCAACGATTCATCAGCAGATCGCTCGTATGTCAGCTTATAGAAAAACCAGCTAATCTTTGCGCTTTGAAACACTCCAGTGTCCCTGTATCCGTGGCCACTCTCAGTAAACAGCGGTGAGTTTGCTTAACTGATGACCTTTATGGCCAATCACAGTCATTTCTGTTGAGCATGTGAATGCAATGGAAAATCTGCGCTGTTTAAGAATGCACTCAAATTTTAGTTGGAAAATAGACTTTTCAAATTTCAGTATTGATTGGTACCGAACTCCAGTATCGTGATAACACTAATCCCTTTAAAAAACAATTAATGAACTGTTTTTGTTTGGATTTTTGCTTTAAATGAATTTCAGGTCTTATTTTGCTTTGGTTGAAATGGAATTTAATTTAACAAGTAACTTCAGTCTACACTTTCATTCATTGTCACTTTGCTTTGATGCACTTAGACTGTCTTCAGTTAAAAAAAACGAGATTTGTGTAATCATAGCTGCACTATAAAATACAGTATCTCAATAATGGAAAAGACTCCATTGAAAAAACTGGATAATAAAAGACAATGTTACGACAAAAGTTTATTTATTTTTGTTGCGAACTGTATTGTGCCTTTTCCTTTGTCCTGCCGCCTTGTGATGTTTTTTGTTATCCCATAGGCTCCCATGTTAATGTGGCCCAGGCTCTGATTGGCTACTGGTCACAGAGAGCTATAAAATGAAACTTCCGGCAGAGTTCGAGGAGCTCATTTTTGTTGTGACTGTTGCTTGGAGTGGAGTGATTTCCCTACTCCGGCCGATGACCAAACATTAATATTGTCCAAATGTCCAAGTATGCTTGGAACTTTTTTGAGAGTTTGAGCTTGTAGGGGTGGCCTGCCTATTTATTTACATTACTTTTGACTTTGTTCAGTGAGGAAGGTAAGCTTCCTATAGATTCGCAAGTTATTTAGTTAATTTACTTTACAGACATTTTAACAACATTTTTTCTCTGAATTCTCTGAGTTTATTCTTAACATTTTCTTGAAACATTCTTTTCAAAATTTAAAATGTACATATTTTAAGTTTATTCTCAATGTTTTATTTCAACATTTTTCTCAAAATGAATTAATATTCTTTAGTTTGTTATTTTGGCCTGTGGCCATCCTGAGGAGATGCTCATTTAAATTGCTACTTTTTTTCCTACAATAAATCTATCAGACCCTCCAGTTTTTCACAATTCCACAATTGCTGAATCCAATGAAAATTAACAAAAAGTTGAAAATTTTTAAGATCTTGCAAAATGTTTAATTTAAACGCACAAAAAATGTAAAGCAACCAATTCCAAACCAAATAATCAAATTAGATTTAAGTTTGCAATTAATTGTTTTACAGTACTTATAGACGTTGTGTACGCCGCGCACATGAGCCTGTAAAGTAAGCAGACACGGCTGAAGCGTGAATGATTTAGATGTGAAGTCAATACAAAGATGCGATTAGACAATCTGTGGCGCGAATTGGGCCATTTGTGCATTTGGCGCTTATAATGATGGAGATTGGTTCAAGGATGATGGCCACTGGATGTGACCGAAATCAAGAACATTATTTGTGTTTTACATGTATGGCCGGTATTATGATGTGCGTCAAATTAATAAATGATTTCACTTAACTCTTTCCCTGCTGTTCACGAGAAAATACTTCCCTGCTATTGACGAGTTTTACAGCAATCCCTGTTTTAGGTGTTAGGTTTTACGGTAGGGGAAGCCCTAACGCATGTTCTGAGTGAGTTACATGATGTCAGATTCTCCAGGTAGTGAAATTTGAAAGAAAGTAAGATTGTAGATAAAAGTAAGAGTTATACAACCTTCCTTTGGCTTAATCTCTACCGTTTTAGATCAGTTTTAGATCTTGTCTTGACAAGAGACCAAAATAAATAAGTTTTATTTTTATGATTTGTGTCACTGTAATAGTGTTAGATTGCACATATAACATGGTAGGCTACCTAATATGGTAAATAAGATCACATATTTATATATATTTAATTTTTGTACATATATACACAAACACACACACACACACACACACACACACACACACACACACACAAACACACATACATACATATATATATATATATATATATATATATATATATATATATATATATATATATATATATATATATATATATATATATATTTATATATTTATTTATTTATTTATACAAAAGTTTTGTCTGGTTCTCAAATCTGATTGGCTGATAGCCGTGCGATATTCTGCCATATCAGAACTCCTACAGCCTCTTTACCCTTAGTGTATTACTCCGCCCACATACAACCAGCATTAAGCAGACACTACAGATCTAAAGTTTAAAAGATGCACGCTCAACTGTTTAACTGTCAGCTTATGATTTGAATTTGGAAGAAAGTAGTTCCTCATACAAAAGAGTTTTTGAGACTCTCCATGTTTGATTTAGTTTTTATATACACAATTATGCCATCAAACTGTTGTATAAACGCAATATCACACGAGTAGCAGTGCGATATGGCTGTATATCGGCACTGGTGGGGGCACTAAGAAAGTCGGCTTGCGGCCTCGTGCCAACGCACGCCTCCCACCAGTGCTGACATACAGCCATATCGCACTGCTACTCGTGTGATATTGCTCATATATATATATATATATATATATATATATATATATATATATATATATATATATATATATATATATATATATATATATATATATATATATATATATATATAAATCACAAAAGTGTTTGCACGTTCACAAAATCAGTAATTTTTATCGCAAAATAATCACAAATCGTGTAAAACTACAGGGTTTGATCTATTTCATTTTGCATACTTCTTTTGTTTGTTTGTTTTCTTTTGGGAAATCCACCATTTACAACTTTATTTGGTTTATTATGCCCATGGTTGTTTTTTGCAATAATATAAAAAAAAACATTGCTTGCTTGTGTGATGAGCACTTTATTTACAAATATAATTAAAAGCTCTGACAGGAATCATGCCTCTTAACCTGAAAACGAATGTAAAGTGCATGCGACAGTAAAGTGTTCGATCCACTAATCTGACTTTGTAGAAAATACACAGTTGGAAAAGGAATGGCGGAAAAAAACAGAAACCCGAATCATGAGGTCGGTCATTGAGACAACTTCACCAGTGACTGCAGGAGGGATGTGAAACATTTATTATATTCATATAGATGTGTGTTTGTATTTATATATATATATATATTTATATTTATAAAAAAGAAATTGGATTTCCGTTAAAATGTAATAGGAAAATAAGTAAAAGTTCTCCATAAAGCCTTCTATACACAAAATACACGTCCCATCCCCAACAGCCCTTTGTGCAGGTACCACGAGTTTAGGATTCACATATGTAGAATTCACATTGTGCCAATTACGGTATATATTGTTCATATGAATGCTGCAGATTTTCCCCCGCCGCCCTCAAAACCCCAAAAATCCATACGAATCTCAAGAGTCGCAGATGCAACTATCAAATATGTACATTGTTTTATTTATCAAATTTCTTTAATACTTTAATAAAAGGTATTTTTCGTTATTTTTATGGTTGAATAAATACCAAATAAAGATTCAAGAGGCAGGAGGCTGCAAAAAAAAAAAAAAAAATTTAAAAGAGGAGAAAAGCCAGTCGAAGAGAAAAAGAATTAGCAAAAAGAAAACAAACGTGCGTCTGGATTAAAATGTGCAATACAAACCCCCCCAGTTCATATTGCTTTTCGTCTTGAAATCTCTTTTAATCGGACTTGCGCTGAAAGTGTTATCGTTGCACGAGAGAACATTGACATCAACACTGTGACGGATTTCATGGTCTCGTTTACAATAATCATATATATAAAAAGAGACAACTAAAGGAGGTTTAATCCAGCATGACGTTTCTAGAAGAGGGCGCCCGAAATGTGTAAGGCCTGCGGAGGCACCAGCCCAGAGGAACCATGGGACTGTCAGTAGCAAAAAAAAAACACAGATTTGTTCAAAAAGTACAAATAAAATAAACTGTGGATGAAAGATGGAGGATGGTTGGAGTGTTATGGTCTCATCTGTAGTCATCTTTAGGGTAGTCCAAAGCACCCAAGTTGTTGAAACCCATGCGGAGACTCTCCATGTCGAAGGCGTCGATTTCTCTCTCCTGACGGTCCAGCAGATGTTTGATTCGGTCGGTTCGCTCTTTCTGAAGAGAAGCCAGCTCCTCCTCGATCTGATGATGACAAGACATGACATTCAAATGTTTTGTTCTGTGCTTGAATTTGTTTGAAGCTCCAGAAACAAACTGAAGGAATTTGTTCAAACTTATGTAGTTTTATATGATGTGAAATTTATAGTTGGCCTGTCCACTTTGGTTATTTGATTCAGTAGATAATAAAAATAATATGGAGCGAAGCAGTTTTTTGGGAGGTAGAATCAATTCTTTGTAAGATTTACAATAATCTTAGTTTTTTCAGCTGTAGTTTTTAGTTTATGATTAACATTTTATTTAGACATTTTATTTAGACACAATTTAGGAAGTTTATTCTTAAAAAAAACTTTTTTTCCTCTGAATTTACCTAGTTTATTCTCAATATTTTATTCAGAATGTCTCAATGTAAAAAAACAAACAAACAGCTTTCTCAATATTTCATTTTTGTTTTTCCTCTAAATGAGTTTATTCCTAACATTTTTTTCAATGTTTTTCTTGCAAAATATTTTTTTTCCTCTTAAATTATGAAATTTTAAAGTTTTTTTTCTTAATGTTAAATAAAAATTTTCTCAAAATTAATTAATATTCTTTAAAATAACTATTTTTGAAATGTAATTTATTTATTCTCATTTTATTTCAACATTTTTCTCTCAATTGAAAGCTTTTTTTAAATAATGACTTTATTAATTTGATAACATTTAATGAGTTTATTTTAAACAACTGTTTATTTCAACGATTTTGTCGCAAAACAACAACCCTTTTCTCTGAATTTACTGAACATTTTATTTAAACAATGTATAATTAAATGTATATTTTTTTAAACACAACTATTAAAATTGAGTTTATTCTCAATGTTTTATTTCAACATTATTCTCAAAAATAATTAATTTTTTTTAAATAACTAATTTTTAAATTTAATTATTTTCATTGTATTTAAACATTTTTCTTTAAATGAAAATATTTTTTAAATAGCAACTTAATTAAAAAAATGTAATGAGTTTATGCTCAACATTTTATTGAAACATTTGTCTCGAAATTTATAAAAGATTTATTTTTAAATACGACTTTATTCTTTCTATTCAACTATTCTTGATATTTTATTAGTTTATTCTCAATGTTTAATTTAAACATTTTTCTAAAAATATATATTTTTTTAAATAACTTTGAAATTGAAATGGTTTATTTTATTTTATTTCAACACTTTTCTCTAAATTGAAAGCTTTTTTTCTAAAATAACAACTTAATTCTTAAAGCATTTAATGAGTTTATTCTTGATATTTTATTTCAATGTTTTCTTGCAAAATAACAACATTTTTTCTCTGAATTTACTGAGTTTATTCTTAACATTTTATTGAAAAATTCTTTTCAAAATTTAATATGTACATATTTTAAGTTTATTCTCAATGTTTTATTTCAAAATTTTTCTCAAAATGAATTAATATTCTTTAAAATAACTTTTTGAAAATAAATTAGTTTATTCTAATTTTATTTAAACATTTTTCCCTAAATTGAAAGCTTTTTTTAACTAACGACTTAATTCTTAAAAAATTGAATGCTTTTATTCTCAAGATTTTATTTGAATGTTTTTCTCGAAATTTAAAATGATTTACTTTTAAATACGACTTTATTCTTGAAATTTAAATACGAGTTTATTCTCAATGTTTAGTTTCAACACTTTTCTCAAAATTAACCAATATTGTTTTTAAATAACTTTTTTCTTGAAATGTTATTAGTTTATTCTCATTTTATTTCAAAATATTACTTTTAAATAACTTTATTCTTGAAATTCAATGAGTTTATTTCTTTTATTTCAACAATTTTCTCACAATTACAATAAATAAAGATAACAATTAATAACTTTATTTCAACATTTTTTTTTCCGAAATTGAACAAGACTTTTTTTGTTAAATAACTACTTTATTCCTAAAATGCAATGAGTCTATTCTTAACGCTTTATTTTTAAAATGTAAAATCTCACATTATGATGACTTTAATCTCAAGATTTTTTTAAAAACTATTATTGCTTGGCCCTAATCTGAAGATGGTTTTATTATTTTTAATATTGCTTGGCCCTTATCCTCGTCCCTATAAAAACCCAGAACTTTTATGCTCCTGAGGTGAATTGTGTAATAAATGTTCCCTTCTCTAAATGGCATGAGACCTTTTCCTGCACTTGATTCACACTTGCTGCAATACAATAATAAACTGCTATATTTATCCTATAATGAGCAAAAAGCAAACTGTGAAAAATAATTATGCCAATAATTAGGCTAATAAGTGCCTTTTTCTAGTTACAATGAGCCGGTTCATGTCATGTTCATATGCCATTGGAAATAATTCACTCAAAAATAAAAATTTACTAACAACCAAAGTGGTTTCAAAACTTTGAGCTTCTCGCTTCTGTTCAAGACGAAATATGAGATTTTGAAGAAAGCTAGCCACTGACATTCATAGTGGAAATAAAAATACATCATGTTTCCCCAACATTTTTCAAAATATCTTCTTTTGTCTTCAACAGCAGTAAGAAATTGTAACAAACAAAGACTGATTAAATGATGACAGGATGTTTATATTTGAGTGGATTCTATGTGAAGAAGAGGTGAATAGCAGGACTAGACCTTCTGTTCCAGGTGTGCTCTGCGCAGAGAGACTTTCTGCTCCAGCTTCTGCTGTTCACGCTCGTGCTGCGCCTCGGTTTGGATCTTGATCTTGCTCTGGTAGGCATTGAGTAACTCCATCTCCTGCTGCAGCTGCTGCCTCAGTGCCTGGCATTCAGCCTCTTGAGCCTCATCCAGACGCAGCTACATACACAAACACACACACATGTGCCTACGTGAGCCACACTACAGCACAGTTCAGCTCAACCATCAATGGCCTTCTTGTGTGGGCAACGAGCCCGAGACCGGAATTTCAAACAGGAGCCTTCGGTTTCTATTCCAATTCAATTCAAATCAGTAAATAATTACTCTCTTTGCGTTTCCAAAATGGGTTATAAATATACACATTTAGTGTTGGGTCTTAAAGACAGCGATAAGCCCTGAGTTAACCTTTCACCAGAGTGCATTAGTGCCTGGGCACATTTTTCAGCACTGTTGGTTCTTGAAGTATTTTTCCAAACTTCAATTTCCTAGTTTAAGTTTATTCACTTTTACAAGTTTTTAAATGATTGAACTTTACTGTACATTATCATGGGTAACTCTTTTCATACTGTAAGAAGACTTAATTGCGTAAATTTACTGAGTGGGACCACCAGAAGCATGATTTTGACAAGTACGATGCGATCCTGTTCGAAACTGTAATACATACTTATTCTCCACACCTAAACCCAACCACAACTGTAAAATATTCCCAAAATAGTTGGATAACAAGTAGATAACAATAGAAGTGCATAAACCTAACCGTAAGCCTCAATTGAACATGAAAAGTAAACATTTCCCTTAATTCTGATTGGCTAATTAAAATGTTGTTCCACGATCAACATAGGTGTTAATCCAGGAAGTTGGAAGTCCTACTTGGTGAAATCAGGTTGGTGATCTCCTGAATACGTCCTAATTTCATAATCGTTTAATTCTCTGGATTCAAAGATTCTTCACAACATTTGGGATAATGTAATTACATAAGTTAGCAAAATGTATAACACTGTTTAAGTGGCTTCTGGATTTTTTACTTAAAAAAACCGTACATATTGTGCCTTGTGTTATTTTACTCTTTTACATTAGCAGTGCACATTAGCCAATACACTTAATATTTACATTAAAATGAGTGATGATGATGTTTTGAATGCGTCTTGTCAAACAGTCACGTTTAAAGATTTTTAATAAAATGCGTTGAATTCAATATAGTGGTATTCATATGTGATTTATGAAATATTGGTAACATGTTAATTATTTGTCATAGTTCTTGTACAAAATGTAAGATTTTTTAATTATTTTTAAATCATTTTTTTATTTTTTGATAGCAGCGCAGTACAATTGCTGAAATGACACCATAAACAAATTTCATTTCAAATTTAAATCATGGATCAGTGTTTGTTTTCAAGAACTTTCCAGGCCTTAAATCCATATGTCTGACATTTAAGTACTTTCAAACAGTGTGGGATCCCTGAACAGAGTAATACATAGGTTAGCGTATACTCCATCAGTTGTTTTCCTTTTTATGTTTAATTCAAGAATTAATTGGGACTTAGAACAATGTTTTGTGGTAAGTATCCTCTTACTCATTATGTAATAAGTGGGAAAAAGTACAACCTGAGGTGCGTTTCCCAAAACCAACATTAGCCAACTAAGGTTCCAACAAGTTCCTTCGTTACAAACATAGTTTGTTGATTTGCCATTTCCCAAATCCGTTGCTCCAACAAACATTCGCATACTGTGTCGCAAACTTGAGCACTCGCAACTACACCTCTGGAGCTTTAGTTAGAAACATAGTTCCTGGCTGTGTTCTATTCCCACTTATCCCCTCTATGCCCTATTCATTTAGAACATTCTAATAATCAAAGTTGAAATTATTAAAAATAAAAAAGCTTTAAGGTCATCTCTCTTAGGTGTCATTTGCTTTCAAACTATTTTTACAGTTCAGTTTAGCGATCTTCATGATTACAACTGTGCTCCCTTCACAGTGCACTTTGAAAGCATTAATGTAATTTTGAACACAGCCTCATGGCGAAAGCTATTGGTGACCTGTTATTTAAACGTGGAATTTTTGTTGTGTCTCCAAAGCTTGTAAAAACAAAAAGCATATGTAAATTCTTTTAATTTATAGTGTGTTATTTATTAAGTATCTGTACTGTATATGACATGGGCCTGCTGGTTACTTTCTGCTGTAGTTTACAAGTGTCAAATTGTAAAAGTAGACTTTTCTAAAAAAAAAAGAAAAAAAGAAAAAAAAATCCTACTTAATAATAATAATAATAATTATTATTATTATCAATATTATTAATATTATTAAAGTATAATTTTTTAATTTCTAATACATACTAAATATTAAATCTCATTTCTTATTAAATCGTTCAAGCGATGGATCTGCGACAGAGAAACTACGGATTTTAGGAAACACTCGTCACTACATCGTTCTTTTCCCAAACAATGGACCGTACTATGATAGTTGATCTGCGAGTTACGTCGTTGTTTGGGAAACACACCCCAGAGCGGCTGTTTTCACAGACTAAAGCCCTTTAGTCTACTTCAACAGCCAATTAATCCCATTTGGGCATTAGGGTTATTGTGCGATAAAAACCTTCTGGATGTGCATTATCTCCAATTTATTATCCATCGTTTATTCTTTGTAGCATTATGAACTGCTTTCTGAATGTCATTCCAACTATTATTATCTTTACAACAATCTCCCACCAATACTAAAATAAATGATCAACAACTGAAGTGATGCTACTAACTGGGCTCTATGATGGTTAAAGGTCCCGTGAAGTGCTTTGAAATGTGCATTTTTATTCCAATGTTTGGCGTAATCTCAACCAAAACACAAAGAGAGGGAGGGACTGAGTAACCCCTCCCCTTTTAAAAAAACCACCAATAGGGTTTTGTTTTATCACAGGTCTGCCAGTGAGAGTGGTTGAGCTCTTGAAGTGGCGGGGCATGTCAGACACTAGAGAGCATTTGATTGGTCAAGATTTGATAAGAAACTGAAATATAAGAAGATTGAATAAAACTGTTGATTCATTTAGGGCAGGGATCATCAAACTTGTTCCTGGAGGGCCGGTGTCCGGCAGATTTTAGTTTCAACCCCAATCAGACACACCTGAACAAGCTAATCAAGGTCTTACTAGCTATACTTGAAACACCCAGGCAGGTGTGTTGAGGCAAGTTGGAGCTAAACACTGTAGGGACACCGGCCCTCCAGGACCGGGATTGGTGACCCCTGATTTAGGTGGAAGAAACAAACTGCAAGCTTCACATGTTTATATCAGTTTTATATTTTCTAAATGCAAATTTTGTCACTGTTTTGGTGTGCACTAGCTTATAGAAATCTTAAAAACTAACAATACAGATACTTGCATCTTTAAAAACAAAACAAAACGTTATTTTAATTTCATGGGACCGTTAACAGTGTTGTTCCTTCACTCACCGCCTGTGACGCCATCATCTCGTTGATGCTCTGCTCGTACTGCTCAGCCAGAATGGCCAGTTTGCGCGTCTGCTCATCCTTGAGGGCTTTCAACACAGTCTTGTGCTCGCTTTTGGGGGTCACCTCTAGCTGATGGTGCCGCAGGGCCTTGTACTGTTTCGTCTGGACTTTACACGTGTCCTGGAACTGTTTCTTTATCTGGAGCTCCATAGCCTGCAGGAGACACAGACAACAAAGCGCTATGAACACAAACGGACAGACTTTTTAGGACAGAATTAATTTAATAAGGCTCCTGTAATATACAGTAAGGCTTTTTGGGTCATATTTCAAATAAGGTCCAACTGGATAAGGAAGTGATATAACTAGAGATGGGAATATAAGTGCTACGAACAAACAGCTTTACTACCGAAGTTCTTCTTTTTAGTAACAAACAATAAAATAAAGAACTGTTTCTCAAGTTAATAATATGGTACCTTCACTGATTAATTAAATGTGGCATTATATTCATGCATATATCATTTGTTGTAATTGAGTTTTGCTGTGTATGGTGGGGAGCTTGAGCTTATAACTGATGATGATTGGCGTGTGTTTCGGGGAGTGGGACAACCACATAACTTATGATGACTAGGTTACCTAGAGGTTATGTAGCTACAGTATATCTCTGTTTTTGCTTAATTTCTTAAGAAGTATCATTTATTTTTAGACTTGTTTGATAAACAGTTGTGATTTGTGCAATAAACATTAGGCATTAATAATGTTTCATTCTTCCACTATTGTAATTTATTACATATTTAATATGAATCTCTCACATAGTAATAGAATAGTGTAAAATGTTATATTAGTAATAATAATATTTATTTATTTATTTATTTACTTATTTATTTATTTATTTATTTATTTATTTATTTATTTATTTCAAATGTCTACTCGATCATTTAACATTTAAAATTTAGGGATCTTATTTCTTTATTATCATTATTACTTTTTTTTTGCATGTTTCTATTTAAAGGTAATGCAGTACTAGCTTTCCCTGATAATAAGATGCTATTACAGGATTTCTGCATGTTTCTTCAAGACAAATTTAAGACTTTTTGTTCTAATGGGCCGGTTACTTCTGTAAATAGTTATTGTATTAATGGAAGATCATGTGAAGGGATGTGTTGCTTTAGTTCTTTCCCTGATTAGGGAATTTAATTAGAAGAATTTGCTGTGAAAATGCCAGCTGTTGTGAATTGTCTCTCTTTGCAATAAAAAACTTAAACATCTAAAAATAAGTTTTGAGATGGATTATTGGTGATGGGGTGTCAGCCTGATAGGGTAGCTTTACTTGGACAAAGGAAAATTAATACCCGTTTAAAATGATTTAAGACCTACAACCCAATATTTTTAGTGAATTTAAAACTTTTTAAGGCCTAAAATTTAGTTTTTAAAATTTAAGACATTAAGAATTTTTAAAAATATTTAATTTATTTAAAAATATTAATTAAGTAATGTGCCCAACACAAACTGAAATAACTAACATAATAATTTGCCGTGGTGATATGGAACTGTAATGCGGTCAAGACATGCCTGGAACTACTTTAGATGTGTGTTTATCCTAAAATAATAATTGCACACCTTGGAATGTTTATCAGCGAATCAGAATCAAGTGTTCAAGAGTCCCATAGTGTAAGAGTAGTTAATGCATTAATTTAAAATGAGCAATACATTTGTTTGAGTGTTTACTTTTGTTTTTCAACATATGCTAATAAAAATAAATCGCTTCACTGGTCCACTTTTGATTTTAATATGATGTATTATTAATAATATGTAATATTAAAAATAGTAATTATCATAAGCTGCACAAGAAACAATAAAAACACAAGTGTTTATTTCTAATATGGTTCACATTAAAAGGAACAAACTGAAACTTTTTATTTTATTGTGCTATGCAACAACATATTTTTCAGATTAAGATGTTAAAATGTCATCAGTTTCGGTCAAACTGCTAATGTTAGAAATATCTAGCCTATTCCAAAAAAAAAAAAAGAAAACACGATTATTTTGCCGCCACCATCTTAGAAAAGATGAGACCTACATAGATTTTTTATATAGGTTAAATTCACACTATATAAAGCAAAGTAATAAACGCTTCTCCACAACTGGTAGTACCTTGAGGTTCTTGGGCTGCTGCCGAAGTTCGAGCACATGTTTCCTGTGCAGTTCTCGTTCTCTTCGGTTGTTGTATTCGATTTGGTTCTCCAGTTCTGTTTGGTGCTGCAGTCGGATCAGATCCATGCGCAGTTTTTGTAGCGTCTTCAGCTGTCTGTGTTCAAGTTCTTGGGTCGACTCATCTTGTCTGATCAACATGGCGTGCTCCATTTCCTTCTGGGTCTTTTTCTTATTCAGCTCCTGATGGGCACAAAGACAGAAATCAATGCTGTGTTAGATTTAAATAAAAATATATTGTCTAATTCAGTTGTTATTCCAAAAACACAGCCTCTAAATAAATCTACCCATGTTAATAACTATATTTTTACTTTTTACTTATTCAACTTTATGCTTACATGTATAAATTTTTCTTCTGTACTGCACTTTGATTTACTTTGGGAAGGTTTTGAAGTGCTTTGAAAAATAATGACTGATTGATTGATTAATTGACCCCTTTAAGATGGTGAAGATGCCTTTAATGGCCATCAGCATCTTTAATCCTCAAAGGTTTGTAATATTTAGTTTTTATTTTAGATGTTTGTACATTTATAAAAGCTATACTTTGTATTATTGTTATGATCACTAGCAGTGTTGCTCTTGCAGGCTGCTGGAGAAAACTCGCATTCAACTGCACTATAGATCCCATCATGCACTTCACTTACACACCTGGCCCAGATCCCCTTGACTGCTAACACACAGCTGAAGCTTGTGAAGACTGATTACTCGGGTGACAAATTCAGTTCCTGGAGGGCCACAGCTCTGCACAGTTCAGTTCCAACCCTGATTGTACACATCAATTAGTTTGATCAGGTGTGTTTAATTAGAGTTAAAGCTAAACTGTGCAGAGCTGCGGCCCTCCAAGAACTGGATTTGACACCTGTGAGACAAACGCAGCATACACATCTTTGCTGAGTCTTGTATCCTGTAAGTGAGCACTAAGTGTTTCCTTGTTCTTACCTTACTGTGTTTTTGACCTTTGCTTTGTTTGTTTATGCTGTTTTGCTACCTGTCCCGACCATTCACCAGTTATTATGATCATTTTTGGATTACCTGCTTTGTTTATTGTTTATGCTGTTTTGCCGCCTGTCCCGACCATTCTCCTGTTATTCTGATCATTCTTTGGATTACCTTCATGCTCCTGTCTGTTCCTGTACTGGCCTTGCCTGACCATCCCAAAAAAAAGCTGCATTTGGATCCTCACCTCTGTTGTCAACCCGACTCATTACAATTATATCATTCTTGTATGAAAAACAAACCGTGTTAATGCTTATACAAGGCGTTTTTTTAATTGCAGCATCAATGAACAGTAAATTTGACATTGTTCTCTCTTCTACCTGCTGTAATCAGTCTCACACCATTTCCTTTTTCTTTTTCCCTGGAGGTTTTCTTGTGTTATTTGAGCAAATTTAAATGCAAAAATGCATCTGTGCTCCTCTTCCATTCACTGCTCTCTAAGTTTACCCAACCATGATGACTTTTGCTGCTGAGAAAATGGGAAGTGTCTATTAATTGTTCGATTGTGAAAACTAGGTGTCTGTATTAAAGTTGTAAAGACAGTGCTAGTGTTGTTGCTGGTTGCCCTGATGTTTCTGTTATAACATAATTTTTTGTTTTTTGCATTTAACCATTTAGCAGACAGTTTAATTCAAATGAACCTACAAATGAAGAGAACAATGCAAGCAATCAGCCTGACAAAACAACATGTACATGCTATTACAATTGAGAATAAACCAGCATACATTCCCTTATGATTTTCTAATAACTATATGTGGCTCAGAAACAGTACATAAACTTCTAACATAAATGTAATAGACTATTCACAACGCATCTGATCACTAATAGCAAACAACTCTTTAACAAGACATTCTGGTGATGGATGAGTTGTACAACATGGCTTAAATCCAACCAAACAATATCAATAACATTGATATTGATAGCTTTATTAGGGAAATAGTTCACCTACTTTTTTTTACACAAGGTAGATATTTTGAAGAATGTTGGACATTCACTGAAATTCATAGTAGGAAAAACGACAAACTATAGGAGTCATTAAAAACAGAAAATTCAATCAACAGAAACAAGTCCTAAGTGAGTAAAATCACTGACAGGATTTAAATTCTTTTGGTTTACTTTATCTTTAAGTAAAGGTTAAAATTTGTTAAAACAAATCTAAATACACCCAAATGAAGCACTGGTATGCAATATTTGGGCCATGATTGTAAACCACTAGATTATGCATAATGTTTGACCATATATGGGGTTGAGATCAGTAATACTTCCGAAGGTTTCCTGCTGATTAAAGCACTAACAGTAGATTAAGAGATTAGCACATAGCTGCATTACTTATTTTAAATCAGATTAATCAAAAAAAAGTTGTCAAACCCTGAGAACTAGTTCAAATTTTTACATTATCCCAAGGAAAACCCTTCAAATGATGAAATCTGACATTTTAAGTACTTCTATGAGGGGTTAAATTTTTTTTAACTTTGAGAAGTGTAAATTGGGCACAAGTATGGTCATTACCTCAAGAAGTTCTCCTTACAAATAAGGCTATATTATCTAAGATATATTATCTAAATTAATTCATAGTTTACAAAATAAAAGTTTTTTTTTTTCAAAAGTGTAAAATTAATATAGAGTTAAAATGTTGATTTTGCAGAAACTCTTTACATTTATTTTGGTCCTGCCAATATACTCAAAACATTTTTGGATTCATGTTGAAGCCTTTATTGCTCATAAAAATTTTTAAACTTTTTTTCTTATCCTATAAACATGTGATTTTTGGTTATTATGTTAAGGATGGCTCTTTAAAAGATGCTCGTTTTATTATAAAATTTATTCTATAACCATGTAAATTTCACATTCACAAATGCAAGCATAGTAAAAAAGCAAACCTCTCTTTATGGTGCTAGAAAAAGAGGTTACAATTTTTATAAATGTGATATGCAAGTCTAAAAAAAAAAAACTATTAAAACGGTTAACATTTTTCTGCATAAAATGTTTGCATACATGTATTTTCTGTACTAAAATTGCAAAAGTTTTGTTAATAAAAACATTCGGAAATATATTTGTAAATTGATAATAATGTATCCTCTTTTTTTTCCTTTTATTGTCTTATTTATTATTTTCTTTTTCAATCCTTGTTGAAATGTTTTTGTTGTAAAATTACATGCTTTTTTTTTTAATAAAGCAAAAAAAAAAAAAAAAAAAAATTCAGATGTTTTTGTTAGGGGGAAGGTCTCTTATGGCCCATTTCCTGAGTGGTATGATACGGGTCGGTAAACTTTTATGCCCATTCCACTGTCAAAAGGTACGAAAAAGCAAAACATACTGTACCCCTTTATGAGTACCATTTCTAAAGGGTACCTAGCACAACAAAAGGGTCCCAAAAGGCAGAGATTGGTTTACAGAGGTTTGTCACTAGCGCGTGCCCAAGCCAGGAGAATGAAAACAAAGGAAGCGCCATTTTTAAATAGACAGCCAAGACATTACACCGTAATAATATTTACATATAATAACAAACCATGGTCGAGCTCAAATAAACCTTGTCGTCGTCTTGATTGTTGTTTAAGATGCTGTCTAAAAACACAAGTGGTTTCACTTTATCTAGAAAGCTTGTGCACGTCTATATTTGAGTGATTAGTGCTTCTGACATCTTTTTAGAAAAGCCAGAGGGAAGTGCAAGAAATAAAGGAGAAGCCCGAAAAAAGAAAGGAACAAATGATTCTTTCAGCAACCTAAAAGATGAACAAACTGCCATGTTTAACTATTATCAGCGCCTTTTGGACTATTATGAACTCGGAATGATGGAATTACTTTTGAACAAGTTGTTAACATTATAGTGCTGGTGAAGAATAAAGATGAGAGGTTTGTGCTGACCATCTGTTCTGTTTCATTTATGAACCCAAATAAGGCCTAAATGTATGATTTGGGTATTTTTTATTCGTAATTGGTAACATTTTAGACACTGTAAGTATATTTGTTTTTTATTTTATATAACTGCAGATGTCACTATTAGTGACTACTAATACTACTACTAATACTACTAATAGTAGGCTATTTCGCATTATTATTGATCTGTAGCTATAATCAAATCCTGTTTATAGAAAGGTTAGTAATGAAAATTTATTTATGCATAAGTATCTGTTTATATAAAGAACTTTAGTAAGAAGTGTTTCTTATTCGATATGTGAACTTCAAGCGAGAATGACATCGACTGCAACTTTCTGTCGTACCCCACGCCTACTAAAATGGTACCATTTGGCAGTGAAAACAAGCCTGATAAAGGTGACCCATACTGAACCGTACCTTTCTGTACCACTCAGTGGAAACAAGACATTAAACTCACCCTTTTACAATGTAATTATTCAGGTCTACAGTGTGACATTCATTCTAATACACAAATTTTGTGCTCAAGAAAAAAAATGCTTATGCTTTTTTTCAAGATTTTGAAAGAATATGAAACTAAAAAGAAAATAATTTTTACAAATGTTACATAATCATGTGTAAGTCAACACTAAAACTTTGGATCAAACTAATGCATACTTGCTACATAAAAGTGACGCACAATTTGTGAACAGAAGCATATTTACATGCGTCTATTATTTAATATAGGACTAAGCATTTCATGCCCACCTCTCGTAACTGCTCCTGCTCAAACTCGTGTCTCTTAATCATGATCTTGCGTTTGAAGGCCCTGCAGTTTCTGTCATAGAAAGCCCTCTGCTGACCCAGGAGCTGAGCTTCTTCTTCAGCCTGAGAGTGCTGGATGTTCTCCTTGTGCTTGGACAGCCTCTCCTGCTTCTCCTTCTTAGGCGTGCTGTGGTCTTCACTCATCTCCTGGACAAACAGACACAGACACCATGATGCAAGGTCTCTTTTGCCCTTCACCCTATTTTATATATGGTATTAAAGGGATAGTTCACACAAAAAAAGGAATAACTCATTATTTATACAAACAAGATATGGAAAAAAGCCTGATCTCTTTAGAAATAAGTTTCTCGGCATGCATTTTTGCAAAACATTAAACACGTTGCTCCTGGTACGTTTTGTTGTACGTTTCAGATGACAAATCTAATAGAGGGCGCTGCCTACATTTTTACCAATCTGAAATATGTTACTTATGGTATGTTTTGTTTTACGTTTCAGATCCATATACATAAAGGCAAGGCTTGTTGTACAGATCATCTAGCAAAGCACTGATCTAAACCAGGTTTTCAAAAGCAGATGTAAGGAAAAAAATAATAAAAGTGCACTGAGACTACATAGATTTACCTTGATTTTACATTACTTTCATTTCTTTTGTGGAACTGTGCTTCACTGGAGTCAAAACCAAGCACTTTGCACTCTGCAAGTACAACATCATACAAAGTGCACTACCAAACAAACTGACAGCAGAAAAGTTGTCTATATGGCAATATATAGGTGAGACGATCATATTTGATTACAAATCATAGACAGCATTACATTTTGTGAAAATAATAATTTACTCGTCATGTTCCTGTAAATATCATTAGTGCGAAAAGAAACTAAAGTTTTTGGCTTCATATTGCCTGGTGGCTTTCATTTTGCCAATAAGATGCAATAATGAACTGGTTTTACTAAAGCACATATTTCCAGTGAGCCTGTGTTAAAAAAAAAGTAAATAAATTAAAAAAAATCACTTATTATGGGTTATTGCATACTAAATCCGAAACTTTCGTCCATAAATTTTTCACATTAAAAACATATATATTTTATCTCACGTTGTGTGAATCGTACAGATACACTCCCTCTGAAATTTGTTTGTCATAAAAAAATTCAAACTGGGTTAAATTTTTTTTCTGCTTTTCGCATCTGAAAAAGTACTTTGAGAGGTGTTTTAACACTTCAGAGTCACCATACAAGTGCAAAGCTAGAATGCTGTCACTTCAGCTACAGATAACTATGACAAAAACCGCATAGAATAAAGACAGATTGTCTTTATACACAATATGTAGCCCATTCCTCTTTCTTTTTCTAACGTTACTTTGTAGAAGAAAGGAGAACAAACTATCACTGCTCTTAAGCTGACTCTGCGATTTTTTCCTAATTGATTAATTAATGCGCATCGAACTCAGTGTGCAAGGTTCGTTTACATGGCAAATTTTTCGCATATAAATACAAACGAACATTTCGAACAGTGTGCAAAGACCTTATCTCTGATTCTACCATAAACCCACATTGTTTGGTATAGTTTTTCAGATTTCCAGGACCAGACCAGACCAACAACTCTGTTTTTTCCCATTGTCTCCTTTCATATCCATAAGTACAACATACATTGCAGGAGCTTGTATGGAATAATGGATCAAAAGATATGAAAAGGCCTTAACAAACACTGGGCATACACATACACTATTTGAGACCCTCCCTCTCAAAGAAATCAGGAAATGTTGTCTACTTGTAATCCAATCAACTTTTCTCCTGCATTAGGACAAATTTCTATACAAAACTACTTTAAAGTAATGCACTGTATAGTACAACAAGGAAAATGTCCGGACTATTGTTACGTTTCAAGTATGTTTTGTTTTTGTTTTCTGTTGAGCTCTCGCTTTTTCCTGTTGAGTCTTCTGTCCTGCCATTGGTCGAAAAGGCTGTTAGTCATCACTCAGACATCGCACCAATCAGGAGCTGGTGTATCACATTTAAAAGACATTCGCTTGCGCTGTTCGAGAGAAGCACCTGATTCAACATCAAACTCCTCGCTCGCATCAACCAGCCTGTTTTTCAGTGTTTGTATTATTTCTGGTTGTTTAGTTGTCTCTCGTGTAAGTAGTTAAAGCTAAGCTTTTGAAGCTTAATTTACCTGGTTATTAGAAAGTTGAATGATCTTTGTAAGAATTGGATTATCTTTTGTTTTACTACTTGCTAACAGTGTGTACTTTATGAGAACTCCAGTAATTCTGATTGGAAAAGTCTGTTTGTGTTAATTAGTTTACGGATGAGTTACCACACCAGTAATTCTGTTTTGAATAGTTTGTGTAGGTTTAATTAAGTGTTGTATATGCCGGAGATTACGGTTTCATTTCTACATTTTTCTTTGGTTACTCAGTTTTAATGGGTGGGGTTTTAGTTAGATAGTTTTGTTATATTTATTTCTTTTTGGCAACACACCTGTTTTTCATTTGATTTGGTCATTTAAATCACATTCATTCATTCATTTTCTTGTCGGCTTAGTCCATTTATTAATACCGGGTCGCCACAGCGGAATGAACCACCAACTTATCCAGCATGTTTTTACGCAGTGGATGCCCTTCCAGCCGCAACCCATCACTGGGAAACATCCACATACACTCATTCACACACACACACACACGCACACGCACGCACACGCACACGCACACGCGCACACACACACACACACACACACACACACACACACACTACGGACAATTTAGCCTACCCAGTTCACCTACACCTCATGCCTTTGGACTGTGGGGCAAACCGGAGCACCCGGAGGAAACCCACACGACTCACAGGAATGCTAACTGAGCTGAGGCTCGAACTAGCTACCTTCTTGCTGTGAGGCGACAGCATTACCTACTGCGCATCTGTGTCACCCTAAATCACATTCTAAATTCCTATATTCATTGTTTAAGATCATTGTTTAACTAATTATTCTTGTTTCACTTATCCGCTTGTTGTGATTTCCATTATTTTCACCCAGCAACAGTAGAACTCATTTATTGTTACGTCTCATCCCACATAACAACTTAAACATGTAACAATCATAAATGACTTTCTATAAGAAATTGCTGTAGTGCAAACAGAAAAAATTAAAATCATTACTTGATATGTCCAACAAAATAAAAGTCATTTAAATGTGTACATAAAGGTTGAAAGATAAATTTAAAGGGTAAATTTAAAGCAGTTTTTCCCCTATTGTGCCAAACTGCTCTTAGAAAAGTCAAGTGCGGTTCCAGTTACATTTCCACATAAGCCTGGAATGGCAAGGCATGACCACAAACCATTCTATGCCCGGAATTCTAGAGCGCGTGCTCAAGACCTCACCATACTGTTCATCGCCAGTGTTTCCAAAACTGGCTAGGCAGAAGTGCGCTTATAACTAATTGATTGATTTTCAACAAAGTAAATATCAGAAAAAAGGATTCCCAAAAACCATCCATACTGCTATTTACATCACACTTATGTTACCAAGGCAACAACTGACGCATTTGTATTGCATTCCAAAGAGTTCAGTTATCAGCACCACAGTGAAAAGTAAAAACTGATTCTGTGCTGACTGAATCAGATCGGCACGAAATGGACTGGTTAAGCACATAGAACTGTTTGGCTCTATAGTGGAAAAGGGGCTTAAGTCTCATGTTAAATTATATGAACTAAAAAAGCACCTCTTTGATTTTCTCCTTGCACAGCTTGTACTGCTTCTTCTGGGTGTCGAGGAAGGTGGTGAGCTCTTTCTTCTGTTGGGCCACGATCTGCTGCTGAAACTTCTTCTCATCAGCTGACAGAGTTTTCATCTAAACAAAATGCATCATTATCAGTATTGCAGTTGCATTGAAACTTTTAATACATCCCCTGTTAAACCAAGTATAAATCAAGAATATCCAGTCTCATTAACATACTCATCAACATATGCTGCATGAATAATTAGTGCACATCCCTTGGCTATTCACATATTTAACATGCAATATACAGCATAATATAAACCTAGAATGTCACGTGATTTACTTGAACATTTGAACCAATTAAGTTTTTAAATATTGACAATACAGAATTGAACATTAAATTGTTCAAATAATACAACTTCCAAAATACTCATGAATAATATTAATCAATCACTAGTCAACATTATACTAATTTGAACAAACCCTGCATTTGACTGTAAGCAACTACAGTATGAAATGTCGAGTTTGAGCAGGAGAATAAAGAAGGATCACCCACTTCTTTGTCTGTTTGGATGGCATGCTTCTTGGCGAGTTTCTCCAGCTCGATGAAGGCATTATTGGCGTGGGTTTCCAGTTCTTTCTGAAGTTTCAGTCTGTGTTCGTCCATTTCTGCCTTCAGCTTGTTCTCCAAAGCGATCAGCTGCTTCTGGTGTTGCCGTCGCATGCGTTTATAGCCCGACATCTGCTCTCGGAGCTCATTTTCCTGCTCATGTTCATGGATCTGACGTGTAACCTAGACGAAAAAAAGGAAAAATGGAACTTAAGAGATATGTAATGTGATATTTACGTGAATTTTGTTTTCTGTATAAGCACCTCAATGTTCTTGGGAACAACAAACAGGTAAATGATGACAAGCAACGTTGTTTAAACAAAGTTTTCAACTAGTTAATAAATTAATTAAACTACCCTTTTTTTCTTGTCTTAATTTTTAATCCACATTAATCACTGTGGGAATGTTTCTAAAATGACCCCACAAAATAGGCAGGGACTGTGAATATCTTTGAAGAGAAATGCAATATTCCCAGAAATAAAACAAAAAGACCATCACAGATCATTTAAATGGTGCCAATCAGGTTAAATGTATTTTACAATTTATTATTATTATTATTATTTTTTTTCATTTTAAATCCCTCCTGGCATATTTTATTGTGAGAATGTTTTCACAAAACAGGAATTGTGAAGAACTGAACAACATCAATAGTAAAAAAAATAAAAAATGTAACATCATCCAAATTTAGGCATCAGGTTAAAGACATGTCTCCAGTTGAAAAAAATCATATACTTTTTTTTTAATATCTATTTGCATATTTTATTGTGGAAATGGCTTTAAAGCACTCTCATCAAGCCAGATGGGGAAACTTGAAGATCTTGAACCCTATTTTAGGCAAGTTGAACATTTAATATTATTCATTAAAAGAGGTGACCTATTGGGCAAAATAAAATTTTTTAATTTTCATTGAAGAATAAAATAAGCAGATATGAAATTTTGATGAAGTTCTTATATCAACATGCACATTAAAATATCAAAAACAGCATTATTACGGTCTAAAAATAATTTTGGAAGACTAAAATACACATCTCAATTTATTTTGCGCAATATTTAAATGTGACAAAAAGTGATACTTTCTTTTAAAAGTAACAACTCTATTAAGAAAACATGAACTTTAGCTCAATAAACTATTAATTTGCTGCTTATTAATTATTATTAAGGTAGTAGTTGGGTTTAGGTATTGGGTAGGATTTCATTACATTAGCAGTGTGTTTGGGATCATTATCTCTAGCTATGTTTCCATCCAAGAATGTAAATTAACTTTATGTTCAAAACTAGGTTATCGCATAAAAGACGTGCGAATAAAGCAGCAGTTCCATCCAACGACTGAAAGCTAACAAAATCATCACTTCTTGATTATCTGGCGGCAAATATCTACAGTAAAAATGGAATTTGCAGACGCTGCATGAATCTTTTCTTTATTTAATAAATGAACGGCGACTGAGAACGCAATCCTGACTCACAGTGAACGCATGGTGGTGTTTGAAGGCATGAGACGCGGAGCACAGACGTTCTTGATTCTGGAGGTCGTTGATAATATATTAACACTAATACTGAAATGATTAAGGCGTTTTAGAACGACCAAAACAACATTTCAGATGTTTTACAGTCTGCTCAGCCTGCTAGTTTAACCATTCACACACATTTTTATCACCACGAGATAAGTTTATATACAAAATACATGACTGGAATTTGTTCGGTAAAAGTGTTTCCATCGTAGTTTATGCGCATCTTATAAAAAAAAAAAAGTTTATCCTACTCAGTTATGCGCATACTTTTTTTATGCACATTTTCAAAATTGATGCGCATCTTGGCGTTTCCATCAACTGATTTTTTATGCACATATCCAAAATGTGCATAACAATAGTTGGATGGAAACATAGCTATTGTCAGTAGGAATTACCGGACAAAAGAACAAATCTGTTTGTACTTTTTAGCATTCACAACCCCATCAACTCAGGCAATATCGACAAGAGCTCCATCAAACCAAAACAGAAACTCCAGCATTTTTCATTCATTCTTCTATCTTCCTTCATATATCTTAAACAAGACCCAAAGAATCCAACTAGAACCTGTATTTTCTGATTGTATTTTGATAAAGACTATGAAAAGTAACATATAATGTCCTTATACCCTCACTAAAACAACAAATGTAACTGGGGCCTAAGACCTTTGCACAGTCCAGTATATAGATAGACATTAAATATGTGTTTCATAGCGGAGTGGGGACTAATATTTTAGTAGCTCTGTTCAAATAATTAGTTAGTATTATCAGAAATGTACACTGGGAAAAAATACTATTCATTTATTTACCCTGATGCTATGCAGGATGTAAGCGACCATTTACTTTCAGTAGAATTTTAAGAAAAGATTTTTAGCTTGGGTTCAGTTAGTAATCGGGTAGGATTATAAATGTACTGTAATAATAATATCATGCAGAATATGTACTTTATAAGTACTGATAAACAGCCACCATCTTAAAAATAGACAGACAATAAGCCACTGGTTAACAGTGAAATCCACTAAAATATTACCCTAAAAAAGTTCCAATTGTGAATATTACACGTCACAAAATGTCCACTGAGCATCTTCCAGATCTCGAATGTTACTGATATCACTTAATATATAAATGAACAAAACAAAACAAAAGCCCAGCATTCCCTTTGCCCCCCTGCCAAACAAACCTGAAAGAAGGGCGTGTCCAGATCAAACTGTTCGTTGAGTTTCTCGTAACTCCCACCTGAACTCCTCAAGCCAAACATGTTGGCGAAATAAACCACCCGCGAGAACATTGAGAGTCGCCTGCACTACATCCTCCAAAAGCACTCGCTCAAAAATCACCGGGAGAGAAAGAGCGGGCGAGCAAGAGAGGGATGCGGATAAAGAGAGAGGACGAACACTGCTTCTCCTCTCTCCTCGCAGGTGCGCTGCGAATGAAAGAGGTCTTCAGAGAGGCCTGGCCCTGCACGCGGGGTAAGCAGCGTTTAGTAGGCCAGTCACATGAGACGCCTGTTAAAGGGGGAAATTTCTTAATCTCCCTGAATCAGTAGCCCCACTGTAACCCGCAGTCACCAATCCAATTGCTTTCTGCCCATATGCCCCTATCAGCCCGACCTAAGGGGCATGCTAGTCCTGATGGCAACAGAAGAACTGGAAGGAGTAAATGAAACACTTCCACGTGAAGGTATTTGCACACTGAAATCCAGAATTTTCTTATCTTATATATATTCTATTTTTTCCATATTAATATCCTAAAAATGTATCACATTCACAACCCTTGCACATAAGTCCTGTCAATTAATCCATCCCCAAAAAAAAAGCAAAACATTTTAGAGTTAATTCAAGCAGTGATGCTTTGTTCTCCTCTGTCTTCTTCAAAACAGAAAAAAATACCCTTCTATCTTGGACAGTGCTTATGCCTTATGGAGAGACCTTGGATTGGCTTCTTTTGGTGATCTTTACATTAATTTTTGCCTTATTTGGTCAGTTGACCACTCAATTTAAAGTCCCTAAAGCTCATTTCTTCGGATATTTACAAATTTGAGCTTTCGTGCACAGAAAAAAAGTAAACTTTTTAAATGCACCTCTTGCTTTAGATATGGACAACATACAGGGCATAGGTGCCTATGCAAAATTTTCCATTTCTAAATTTTTTTAATATAATTGTTAATTTGCAATTTTCTTCCGACAGCTTACAGATCATCAGGGGCCTTATGTACGAAGACTTGCGTGGAAATCATACTAAAACATTGTATACGCCGAATCCCACGCATATTCTTTTGTACATCCCAATGAACGTGAAACTGAGCGCAACATGCACGAGCACAAAACCCCTCCCTGCCTCCTCCCCCGTATAAATATGCTAATGACTCTACTTTGACAAAACCCAACGAAAAAGCAACGGCAAAAGCAAGCAAAAAGAGAAACTTTGAACAGATGTGAATTGGAGGTGCTGCTTTCGGAGGTAGACCGGAGAAAAGTGGTGTTATTTGCAAGTTTGTCCTCCGGAATTAACAACAAAAGAAAAAATAGAGTGGGAGAGTTTAGCTGATGCGGTTAACACAGTTGGGTCTGAACATCGCACTGAGGTAATTAAAAAAAGAAATAGTGCATATAATAATAATAATAATAATAATAATAATAATAGTGCGTATAATATTTATAAGTGTAAAATGTTGCAGTACTCTTAACAGTCTCAGTGGTGCAGCTCGTAAGACGCATGTGAACATGTTTTGACACGTTTGAGCATGAACTCGGTTCGAATCCAGCGTCTGATGAACTCATTCTTCTTTTTCCCCCCTGCTACATATCAGATTTTGCCTACTATTTATCACGAGAAAGACAAGTAGGAATCACTAATAAGTTTGTGCATCATATTTTATTTGCACATTTATTGAATGGAAATGTATCTGATAAATAAAACAGATACGCACAAAAAATGTGCGCACGCCAGCCATAAAGCTGGCGTGGAGCTGCGCACATTCCCACGTTCAGTTCATCGTTAGTAAATACAAACGTGAGCGATTCTGAGCGTGAAACCTGGCGTACACAGTTTTTGTGCGTACGCAGCGTTGATACATGAGACATTGAAATTGACATTAACGAGGACTAGGCATGGGACGATATCCGTTTTCAAGGTATACTGCAGTTTGGAAAAGTCAAGGTTTTAAAACCGCCAAAATGTTCAGCAATACCATTCCTAATGCAAGTGTAAGATTTTTATTCACATTTTTTTAGGACTACGGTATCTCTAGCATAAAAGATATCCAAAGATGCCATTTTAAATTGTAAAGAAATCAGTGTTTTTGAAACTAATGAAATCAGCAGAAGTCAATGACTCATTTTAATTATTCAGCCTGACATGTTTACTGCTCCAAAATATGATACATTTTTCTTTTATGAATATATTGTTTTCAAAGGGGAATTTTTTTGTTTTTTTACATAGACATTTAAAAAGAATATATTTTAGAGCAGTAATCACAATACTGTGATACCGTGAAAGCGTGATATTTTTATTCAAATCGGTCTTGAACAGGGTTAATTCATCCTCATTTTCGTGTCATTCTGATTCAGCTACTCTAATTGTTTTGGTCCTGCCCTTCCCTGCTTTTTTTTTGGAGGCAAAATTTCCTCTCGTTGGCTACTATTACCACTGTTGATATTCCACCTTGCCCAATTATTGGTTTATTTGGTGTTCTCCCACCTGGCCACACAACCTTTCTGGCTAGGCGGTTAATTCTTCTGAACTGGAAGAGCCTTCACCCTTCTTCTTACACTTGTTGGATAAGAAATACTCTTTATTTTATAAAACTAGAGAAAATTAGGTACTCTCTTCACCGACCTAGAACTGTTTTCATAAAACTGTGGGAACCCTTCACAAGCATGTCCAAACTCTTCAGCTTGTAAAACAGCACTAGTGTATTTTGTTTGTTTTTTGCTCATAATACTCAGTGTATTGGCTTAATTGTTACTTTTTTTGTTGTCCTTTATGTTGTATCTTTTTGTAATGTGTTTTACAATGTATAAATAAAACATTAAAAAAAAAGAAAATGGAAAAGTACAGAAAGGAAGGAAAGGCCTCCTTATGAAAGAGCTGAGCTGGATTATCCCAAAATAAATTAAGCAATTATATTTGAAGAAATCTGTGTATTTTTGATACACTGCTTATGAAATTTCACACATGAAAATATTGTAAATACTAAACAAAGACTGGCAGTACGTCAAAGGTATGTACACACACCAAACAGCAGCAGTCTGTGTGCCAGTCACCGGATTCAACATAGGGGTTTCAACTGTTCGCCACATTCTGTCTTTATATTATGCACTGTGTTTGTCAGTGATCTGTGCTGAAGGCTCAAGTGATGGCTTTCTGTATTTTGCCTTTACTGGTGGCTCTGAACCCCGTTTTTTTATTTATTTATTTTTGCATGCAAAAATCACACAAAAAAATTTTGACAAAAAAGTTTAGGAGGCAGTGTGTCAATATATATATACAGTATATATATATATATATATATATATATATATATATATATATATATATATATATATATATATATATATATATATATATATATATATATATATATATATATATATATATGGACAGACACAAACATGCATGCACATATCGATAGATAAACTTTAAATGTACATTTAAATTAGCATAGAGTTGAGACTAATGGAGATCAACAATATTTCAGTAGCTCTGTTAAAATAATAAATAATAATAGAGACTGAAGACTGAAAAAGAAAAAAAGTTAAATTAAACATTTATTAACCCTGATGCGAAGCAAGATGCAAGCGATCATTTACTTGCAGTAGAATCAAGAAAAGATTTTTAGCTTGGGTTCAAAGCAGCTTACTTATTGACAGGCTAATAATTCTTAGGAGTTGGAAATCAGCTACTTCCTTTCAGCGGTGGGTAGTAGAATTAGCCAGAGTGGCTGCTTTAGGAAAAAAAAACATTTATATATATATATATATATATATATATATATATATATATATATATATATAAATATATATATATATATATATGTGAGCAGATGGACAAAGTATACTTGTATATTATTAAAAAAAAATGTCAATGATCAACAATTACAATAAGTGAGAAATAATATAACAGTGTAAATTTGATGGGTTATGAGGACTGATTTTTATTTATTCACTTAATTTATCATTTTTTCCCTCTCACTTTCGGGCTTTTGTTTATCAAAGGTTTTAATCGTATTTAGTTATTCCCAAGTTGTGACCACAATCCCCTAGTTGGGACTAGTTTGTTTGGGTTTGTTAACAGTGTAAACTCTAGATAACGTATTCTATTCTGTATTTTGCCTAAGATTCACTGTTAATCCAAAATATATATATATATTTTTTTATAGATAAAACCTTGATCCTTGGTGATTAAGAAATTTAGGTTTTTGACTTGTGAATCTTTCAGTGTCAGAAAGAGCATGTGCAGGCATGAAAGTAAGTCTATGCAAGAAAACCAACATTATTTAGACCATTATAACCTTCAATACTGCTTGCTGATGCTGTGGATTAAAAGTTATAAGGTTGTAAATAATGCTCAGTTTTATGCAATGACCAATCGTTTTGCTTTTGACAATGAATGCATCCGAGAGCTCTAAAATTGCTCTAAAAAAGTAGCAAGGCACGACCGAATCCAAATTTCCGACCGAATACGATCGAATTACGACCGAATCCCTTATTTTCTGTCTTAAGGCGATGGTTCTGATTGAATTTCGAAAGGCTATATACTATAGCATACCAGTGAACACTTTCATTTTTCCCTGCCATATTTTAGACCCATCTCCCTCCCGTTTTGTAATTTTTCTACAGCGGCTGTTCAAAACCCACTCCATATTACTGTTAGCTTACTAACACCACAGTACAGTTACTAACCCTGTTCTAAACAGTTTTATTAAGAGACCTCATCCCTGCACACAAAGCATGCACCATATTATTATCTTTTACTCTCATCCTCTCGCTGTCCAGAAAAAAATGGGTAGAAAGAACTAGAACGTCAGGGTGAATTGAAAAATGACTAAGCGTAAAATGTGTCAATTATTCTTTTAAGGTCCATATAAACACTGCTGGTAGGACTCTAAACTGTGATAAGGGATGACTAAATAAATAACAGTTGGAAAAAAAAAGGAAAGAACAAAAGTGTCACAATAGAATGACGTCATTTGGGGTCTAGTCTAAAAAACTCTACATTACATCACTTATAGTAGTAAATGGTCATTCTTAAGCATCCCAGACATTCTCATCTTCCCTTTTTCATTCCTATACAGTCTCCCAATACACTCACTTTTGTCAGTTTCACAAATTCCCTTCCATCTCATCTTTCCCATCTCACTTTCTGCACCTCATCTCTCCGTAACGCTTTTTCATATGAAAAACAAAGACTGTCTTTCCCTGCATAACCTTGTCTCATTTGACACAACTATTTAAAAAAACATATCAATAAATAAAAAGTGCATGCTTGAGTTGATAAAAAAAAACATAGCAGTATGGTGCATACACCATACAAATAAACCCACTACAGCTAAACTCCTTTGTGATCCTCTGAAATGATAGATGAGTGTCTGTAGTATCAGACAACGTCCACTGCGCATGTCTGCCCCAAGAGGGCGCTCAAACTCCAGCAAAGCACAGCCAAAACAGGTGACATCATCATCTAAACCAAGCATACTGCCATCGACTTGCGCTGCCTGCCCGTGATCTCCATATATTCCTCAATTAGGGTGGTTGCGTCACAATAGATTATTTCCCCCTGCTTAATTGCATCGCACATTCTTTATTTGTAGCACATATCTGACACTAACCTCATGCTTTATATAAAAAAGTAGATTTTCTTATCCTAAAACCCAGTTGAATAGAGAAAACCCTTTTGTGTTGGATCACATCGTATTAACTAATAGTAGACAACAACACCAATGACTCGTGCAAGGAGTGCAGCTGGCTATTGACTGAATCACGTTGCCTTGACAACAGACGTGAAAGAGAGAAAAGTAGGAGCTTTTTTCTTTTGCCTCTCGAATAAAGAGAGGGTTAAACAGGAGGAGAAAGACCACTGAGAGGGAAAGAGAGAGAGAAATGACCGTAGAGTGTATTAAAGCAAAGGATGAAAGAAAGGAAAGAAAGAAAGAAAGGAGGGGGGATGACAAGGAGAAGGAGTAAGGATGATGTCATTGTTTTTGCTCACCAGAGAGGCTGACTTGATGGTGGCGAAGCGCTCACGGTTTTTATAGTTGTGAGCTTGAGCTCGCTCAGACGAGGACGGTCGAAGGTCCGACCGGTGGTCCCGATGAGGAATGTCGTCACGGATGTATTGATGATCCTGAAGAAACAAAACATCAGTCATTTTGGGGTCATAGTGTAATAATATTTTAAGGAACTAGTTAAATCTTTTTGTAATATAATGTAGCATGCAGTGTGTCAAAACACATTTATGGATTTTGGAATTACCTTGGAATTATTTCCAGTTTTAGTTAAGATTGAGTTTTCCCATGGTCGTATTTTATAACTCAACTTATAGGGATAGTTCAAACTAAAATGTAAATTAGCTCACTATTATTTACTCATTCTCAAGTGATTACAAACCTTTATAAGTTTCTTTCTTCTGTTGAACATGAAAGAAAATATTCTGAAGAATGCTGAAAACCTGTAACCATTGACTTCCATACCAGGAAAAACAGATGCTGGTCAATGGCTACATGTTTTTGACATTTTTAAAAAATATTATCTTTTGTGTTCAGAAGAAAGAAACTCAAACAGGATTGAAACAAGTAAAGGGTGAATACTTGAGGACAGAATTTTCATTGTTAAGTGAACTATTCCTTCATTTACATGTTCAAAAGCAGAGCTGATAAATATCTCACTCTACAAAAGAGTTTGTCAAAGTGATGATTTAAACGCATTTAATAACATTAAGTGAGAGACAATGTTAATCTTTTTATTGTTGAAATTTTGGCACACTTTAATTTCTATATTTTAAATGTGAAACCTTTTTAACGTGTCACAATATATGAAACCGTAAAAGGGATAGTCCCCCAGTCCTCCCCACCCCACCCCACCAAAAAAAGAGGTGTATTATTTACTCACCATTCACTTGTTCAGAACCTTTCTCTAGGTTCTTTCTTCAGTTGAACACAAAAGAAGACATTTTAAAGAATGCTGAAAACCTGTAACCATTGACTTCCATAACAATAAAAACAGATGCTGTGGAAGTCAATGGTTACATGTTTTTGACATTTTTCAAAACATCTTCTATTGTGTTCAACAGAAGAAAGAAACTCAAACAGGATTAAAACCAGTAAAGGGTGAATAATTGAGGACTTTCCAATTTTGAGTGAACTTGTCTTTACTTACATGTTCAAAAGCAGAGCTGATAAATATCTCACTCTACAAAAGAGTAAGTCAAAGTCATGATTTAGAGGCATTCTCTGACATTCGGTGAGAGAAAATGTTAACCTTTCTATTGTTGGAGTTGTATCATATTTAAAATAATTGCCATATTTTATATATATATATTCCATATTTTATAATACTTTTTTTTTTATATACAGTCACTATATATTAACCTGTTAAATAGATATAGATATATAAAAGCTATAATCACTTACTCACCCTACACTTGTTCAGAACCTTTGTCTAGGTTCTTTCTTCTGGTGAACACAAAAGAAGACATTTTAAAGAATGCTGATTTCTGGCACCCATTGCCTTTCATAGTATTTTTTCCTATGGAAATCAACAGGTACTATCAACCAGTATTCTTCTTTAGTGTTCAAAAGAAACGAAAAGCTTTAAACCACATGAGGGAGAGTAAATAGTGAAGTAATATTGTAATATTAATTTCTGGGTGAACTATTCTATAAATATTTCACTTTCACAGTGTGAAACTCCGCTTGAAGCATCTGTTTTCTTGTGTATTTAAAGCCTTAAAATTCTAACTAAATTCTACAATATTAAAACTTAAATATCAAAAATTGCTTTTTAATGAACCCAGCAACCAATAGCATATTATTTCAGCCAAAGAGTTCTTTAGAAAGAAATGACAGAACTTACAGCAGCTGCTTTCTGTCATATTCTTACCCAATTAACATTTGCACTGGACAAAACCTCGTATTGCACTGCCTTTTATGATTAACTTGAACAAAGAACATATATCCGTCTTAAATATTAAATAAATTAGCATTAAATGTAACTTTCTCAAACATTACACATTTTTATAACCCCATTTTTAGGTTGTAAAACAAACATATAAATCTCAAATATCCTTAAACTGTCTGTTGATTAAAAAATATGGCTTCACTTAATGTTTTGAATAACTGAAGCTTATAATAGCAAGCAGACAGATATCTGTTTTTTAATTAGACAAATAAATCTGCATTTGAAATATTTTTTAAATAATTTATCATTTTGAGAGGATTTTGATATTGTACATTTAGAACACATTTCAAACCTCTGTCTTTTTCATTAATCCACATATGATTTTTGCTATATGAAATACAGAAACTTCAAAGCCCATGATCTCAAAACATCTCAGAATTCAGACAAATCCTTCATGTCCAAAGGAGGTGATTTGTCTGATGCTTTTATCCAACTTGCTGGTTACTAAAAGCACAGCAGGAGTTTTATATTTCCTGTAACGGAAGCATCAGCTGAAATGTTTCAACACGAGACCGTTCGATGCTAAAGTGCTCTTAAAATATCTTTATTAATCGACCCACAAGGTTTGTCGACCTGAAGCATTCAAATTCATTTCATCTACTATCTGTGAATAAAATAAATATACTGCTTGTTGAAGGGCTGTTCAATTCCACTAAAGTCGATTCATAATTCTCTTGCATGCTTACGCAATTTCCTGGAAGTGTCAATCATGTGGTGTGCGTTTGTGAACTTCCTGAATCACATACTTTTAGAGAATGTGCAGAACATTCAATGTAGCATGATCTTTAAACATGCAGCTGTGTCTTATACCAAAGGTTCTTTTATATTCCAAGAAATGTGAGTAATTAATAAAGTAGATTAATAATAGATTAATAGAAGGTAGATTAATAAATTCAATTCAAAATTAAAATGCAAATGTAAAGTTCAATTAAATTTCAATTAGAAAAAAAGTCTAGCATTACAACAATTTTGCCAAAAATGTTATGATAATATACAGTTGAAACAGGAAGTTTACATATACTCTAAAAAAGGAACATAGCCATTTTTTGAAAAAATGTCTGATGGTAAATCACACTAAATGCTTACTATTTTAGGTTTGTTAGCATTACCTAAATCATTTACATTTGCTCAATGCCAGAATAATGAGAGAAATTGTTTTGGGAATTTTTAATTAATTTCTAGACAGTCAAAAGTTTACAAACATTTCCTTGGTATTTTCTAGCTTTGCTTTAAAACTGTATAACTTTGGTGTTTTGGGTATCCTTCCACAAGCTTCTCACAATAGTTTGAAGGAATTTTGGCCCATTCCTCCTGACAGAACTGGTGTAACTGAGTCAGATTTGTAGGCTGTCTTGCTCGCACAAGCTTTTTCAACTCTGCCCACAAATTTTCTATAGGATTGAGTTCAGGGCTTTGTGATGGCCACTCCAAAACATTCACTCTGTTGTCCTTAAAGCACATTTTAACTAATTTGGCATTATGCTTAAGGTCATGGTCTGTTTGGAACACCCATTTGTGGCCAAGTTTTAATTTCCTGGCAGATGTCTTCAGATGTTGCTTCAGTATTTCTACATAATGTTCTTTCTTCATGAAGCCATCTATACTGTGAAGTGGACCAGTCCCTCCAGCAGCAAAACAGCCCCACAACATGATGCTGCTGCCCCCTTACTTCACAGATGGTATGGTGTTCCTAGGCTTGTAAGCTTTCCCCTTTGTCCTCCAAATGTAACGTTGTTATGGCCAAACAGTTCAATCTTAGTTCCATCAGACCACAGGACATGTCTCCAAATATATTATTTTCCCCAGTGTCATTTAGCAAACTGTAATCTGGCTTTTTTGTTGATTCTGGCTTGTTGATTTTCCCATGTTGCCATAAAAGGAAGCAGTGTGTTTGAGGTTTTCCTTAAATACTATTCTACAGTTGTGCCTCCAATTAACTCAAATGTTGTCAATTAGCCAATCAGAAACTTAAAAACCTTGACACCATCATCTGGGCTTTTTTTAGAGGCATAATAATCTTATTGTATGTAAACTTGACTTTCAAGAAAAGTTATAATAATTTCTCAAAAAATTTCTCTCATATTATTCTGCTATTAAGCATAACAGAAACAAATTTGATAATCTAACTTACCTAAAAGAGAAAAAGTTGTCACATTAACATCTGACTTTTTTTTTTAATGGTTATGTTCCTTTTTATACAGTGTATGTAAACTTCTAGTTTCAACTGTATGCATGTATGTATGTATGTATGTATGTATGTATGTATGTATGTATATATAGATATGAAAGTGTGACATAATACAATAACATCAAGCAAGTAAAAAGTTTGTTCTGGTTTCACTTTAAACACAATCATTAAATATTATTAAATATTGACCTTATTCTTCAATGCGGACGTGTGCTCGTTTTTGTGATCGTTTCAGAAAATGGTCAAACTACTTGCTCTACAAGCAAGCGTTTGCATGACTATACAGACAAAGTAGATTAAGATAATAGAGAAAATATCAGTTTGCAATGTTAAGCAGCATAACAAGCTTTTTTTAACATATAAAAAGGAATGGAAGTGAATGAGACAGGAAGTCTTGAGCCAAAATGATTCAAATGGCTGCGCCCACTCGTCAGCGGAAAAATAAGGTAAATAATGTAAATAATGGAAATCGGTTTGTTGAGAATTAACTTACATGTGTATGTTTATAACTTTGTTTGATTTAGGGCTTCTTGTACTATTTATTTTATTTAAGATGGAATTTATAAAATGTCACTGACAATTGTAAAAAAAAAAAAGTGTCATTTTGTCTGTGGAAAGTTTTACACATACTCAAAAATGATGCTCAGTAACCAATGCTTATTGCATTGTAAACTGTATAATAGACAAATATGCAATATTTGGGCAAGACAGGTCATTTAGAACAGTAAATCTATTACATCAAATATATTTGGTAGTGCTCTGAAAGATGATGTTAAGCCCATCAAATTGTAACAAGCCATTCTAATGATAATTATATGACTGACAACAAAAAAAGAAATTACTTCCAGCAATCTACCTGAGCCGTATATTATATTCTATAAATAATTATCATATATGAAAGCACATAATATTATAGTTACAGTAATAAAATTAAACATGTATGCATTTTTTGTAATTCCAATGGTTCAAAAAAATGTACATACAGTTGAAGTCAAAATTATCAGCCCTCTTGTGAAATTTAGATTTTATTTTCAAATATTTCCCAAATGATATTTAACAGAGCAGGGAAAATTTCACAGCAGTTCCAATTATATTATGTTCTTTAGGAAAAAAATGTCTTATTTCTTTTAGTTTGTCTGGAATAAAAGATTAAAAAAAAATCAATATTACCTGAATTTAATTAATTTATTTAACAGGGCCACCAAAAATACATTAACCTCAAAAAGGAAAGATATGTTGTGCAGTCCCTAGACAGGTAAATCTTAAAACAATAATTGAAAAAAAAAGAAAAGAAAAATAATAAATAGATAAATGTAAAAAATCAAACAAAATAAAATTGCCAAATTAAAATCTACAGACTAAACACGAAATCAAACACAACACTCAGTGTGTACAAATTTGATATGATAAAAATCATCTCCTGTCAGGTGTAAAAAGTTCCTGTAGTGACATTAATAATGACAATATTACTAATTTAAGGTCAACATTATACACCCTCTTAAGAAATATATTTTTCCGACTGGCTACAAAACAAACCACTGTTATCCGATAACTTGCCTACTATAGTTAACAATATTAACCAACTTAACCCTAAAAGACCTAGAGCTATTTTGTATATACATATATATATATACATATATATATATATACATATATATATATATACATATATATATATATACATATATATATATATACATATATATATATATATATATATATATATATATATATATATATATATATATATATATATATATATATATATATATACATATACATATACATATATATATATATATATATATATATATATATATATATATATATATATATATATATATATATATATATATATATATATATATATATATATATATTTTATTTTATTTTTTAAGTTTCAATCTGTATCAATTAAAAGTCCAATTTAAAATATTGTTTGGTCTAAAAACATATGAACAGACAGAAAATTTTCCAGAATTTAAAGAAAAAGATTTTCCAGTTAATGTTTTTTTCTTCTTTAGAAATAAATGCTATGATGTTTTATACATCCAATACAAATTGTCTACATCCAACATTCCCTGAGCAAATTATATCAACTAATTCAATGTTATTCTAGGCATTTTTAGTGAAAAACTGGTACTGACAATTTAGATCCCTAAGATGCTTGCATTTTTTTTGTCAGCATAAAGTGCCATATATAATTTCAAGCAGTAGATGCTGAAGTTTCAATCTTCATCCTTAAAAATTCTAATTTTACATTTTTATGACTAAAATAAGGTTAATTTCACAGAATTAAGAAAAATAAGTAAAAATGTAGCACTTTCCACAGCTAACACAAACAAAATCTCTTAAGATTTGTTTTTGCTTCTTTAGAATGTAATGTTAGGATGTTTTATATTTCCAACATACATTTTGTCTACATCCAACACTCCCTAAGCACGTTATAGCAATTTATTCAATGCTATTCTAAGACGTAACATTGCACTTGAATATTATTAAGTTGATTATTAGTATATAGCAAAATGACTAGTAAAATATTACATACTGTCATCATAGCAAAGCCAGAAGAAATGAGTTATTAAAACTATTCTGTTTAAAATGTTTTGAAAATAAATCTCCATTAAGCAACACAAAAAATAATAATATTCATTTTTTGGCTAATAAATTTGACTTCAACTGTAAGAAATTTTTGCAATTTTTTCAAAATATATGCTGCAACTATATATATGACATTGCATGAACTTGCATGTCATATGAAAATTGCATATATTGCCACATGTATCAGATTTCTATGTGGGCTATGAGTTTTATTGTACCTTGTTCCCCTGCAGTATATTGCTTTAAATGAAGAAAATAAATGAAGTCTGACCATGTGCTGTGCGTCTGGGACCTTTTTGTGTTGTGTGGAAGACTCGAGGGTGCTGTCGTAGTCGTGGTGCAGCTCAGAGCAGGAGTCGTCCGGCACCTCCTGCAGGCTGTTCACGCTGCTGCTCTGACTGCCGGTGCTCACTGAGGTGCTGGGAATTGAATGGTTACTGCCCAAACTGTTCATCTTACAGCCCGCCTGATCTCCATCCTGCACAGGAAACAGAGACACACACACATTCTTTCTGAAAACTGAAATTTAATTCAATTACATACTGGAAATAATATTACACCAACAGTACATATTTTGGATGTCTCCCTTATCTGACCTATTAACTTCAGGTTTTGGAGTCTCTTCTTATCCTCTGATGAGATAATGCTGGTGTGTTTAGTTAGGGAAAGTTTGAAAATGTGTACTGTTGGTGTGCCTTCAGGAACAGGGTTGGGAAACACTGCTCTATCCAACAAATATACATTGATGTAATATACAGTTGAAGTCAGAATTATTAGCCCCCCTGTTTATTTTTTTCCCGCAATTTCTGTTTAACGAAGAGATTGTTTTCGGCACATTTATAAACATAATAGTTTTAATAACTCATTTCTAATAAATGATTCATTTTCTCTTTGCCATGATGACAGTAAATAATATTTAACTAATTATTTTTCAAGACACTTCTATACAGCTTAAAGTGACTTTTAAAGGCTTACTAGGTTAATTCAGTTAACTATGCAGGTTAGGTTAATTAGCCAAGGTATTGTATAACAATGCTTTGTTCTGTAGACTATTGAAATAAATTTAGCTTAAATGGGCTAATAATTTTGACCTTAAAATGTAAAATGCTTTTATTGTAGCTGAAATAAAACAAATAAGACTTTCTCTAGAAGATATTATCAAAATATTATCAGACATACTGTGAAAATTTCCTTGCTCTGTTAAACATAACTTGGGAATTATTAAAAAAGAAAAAGAAATTCAAAGGGGGCTAATAATTCTGACTTCCACTGTACATACTGTTTGAAGATATACAACACACACATTGGGGCCTTTCATTTTTTCAATATTTTTCTATACCCACCTCCTCCTCTTCCTGAGACTCCCCCATTGGGCCGTTGTGTTTCTCCTGGTAGAGGATTTTTTTCATTTTACGATACTGCAGGTTGTCCAGTTCTCGGACTGCATCCTTCGTCCTCTGGATAAGATCGATGAGGACTCGTAGAGGACGATCTCTCCTAACAAACTCATGCTAGGACAGACAAAGAGGGACAGAAATGACATTTATGAAATTTATCACAGAGCTTATGAAAATGGCAAGACGAATATAAAAGTGTATTTATTGATTAATGTTGTGCTTCTATTTTAGGTGTGACTTTTTAACATTCTGTAAGGGGTCTACGGATGAAAAATAGCCATTTTTGGCTAATTCTGGCACATTTTACAGTAATGTTTATTAATGTGCATTGACCCTGTAAACAAAAAAAAAAAAAAAAAAAAAAAACTAAAATAAAACAAGTGGCAATCAATTGTACACACACAGACTTCATATGACTTCAAAATGATGTCTTATGTTGGTATCTAATGAGTCACACTTTATGGCTCAAATTATTGCATAATTGTATAATATTAATATTGTATAATATTAAGTAATGATAGGGGTGACACGGTGCCTCAGTAGTTAGCACTATCATCTCACAGCAAGAAGGCTGCTGGTTCGAGCTTTAGCTCACACGTGTTGGCCTCGGTTTCCTCCGGGTGTTCCGGTTTCCCCCACAGTCCAAAGACATGTGCTATAGGAAATGTCGAAGAAAACTAAAGTCGAATGGTAACGTAATGACGTTAACTGACTCATGTACTATTACATGAAATGGGAACATGAAAGGAACATTTAAAAAGCAACTCAAGTACACACCTTAATCATATTATTGTCTTATTCAGATTAAGGCAAATAATTTAATCATAGATGTGCATGTAAACGTAGTCATTTTAATACGACTACGATAATAATCTGATTAAGAAAAAGTTTAATATGTCTGAAAGATTACTGCTTATTCACTACACATCTATATACACTGATATACTGTATCCAAACAGCAATAAATGTAATTAAATTGACATGCCTATGTAGTGCAAATATAAATACCCCTTTATTAACCATAGGCTGTTGAACAAACAGAAACTGCTGAACATGATGTCTGTAATATGCAAATTGACGTATGATGCAATCTAGCAACATTTAATGATTTTTCAAGCAGAGTTTAGCACCTTTTCATTGAAAATAGTTGGCAACACTGACCAGACTTGGGTTTAGAAATGAACTAAAGAGACAGATGTCGTTTAATTTTATTGGAGTTAATATGAAATTTAATCGTAAGTTTGGCAAGCAATTTATTGATGTCCATGTAAACGTAGTCATTTAGTATGTTTACATGGACAGCAATGCTCCGATTTTAATACGACTAAGAGAACACTCCGACTAAAGTCATACTCAAACTTAACAGAAATGAAATCAAAATGTGGAGTATGCCAATTTTACTCACATTATTGAAGTGAAGAACAGACATGTAAACACCGCAACCCAGCTATTACCATTTCGTAGTACTTTTCACTACATTTTGCGACAGGTTGCACACACGGCAATTGTCAGGCGTTTACAACAAACAAATGAGCACAACTTCAAGCAAGAGAGCACATTTTTGGTGCGAGCAGGAAATGATGACTATGCTCTTATCCAGTACCTCAGAGTTTGTCATGGGGCCATGAATAAAACCTTATCTGTTTGCACGCACGGAAATCAACTGCAGTAAGTTTAGTTTGAAAATTAAAAATGTAACAAAATTACATATGGTGCCATGATGAACACAAGCTGTTATTTCGTAAAACCAAAGACTATAGAATATACAAGCCATGTCACTCGTATAGTGTTGAATAAGAAAAAGCGTAACGGACAATATGGCGAACAAAGCCCCACCTTCTCGTACAGGAGCCAATCAGTAATCGATATAGACTGATGATTCTTTGGGGGAGGGGCTTGCACCAGATGAAGTGTTGCCAACTGAGCAACTTTTATTATATTTAGCGACTTTTTAGATCCCCCTAGCAACAAATCTTCAAAAAGGCGACTAGCAGCAAATCTAGCACCTTTTTGGAAGTACTGAAGATTTTTTTTTTATAGATTTTCATGTCTGTACTGTACCATTCCTCTTCCTAACGAGCTGTGGGTGATGTCATCGGCCCCTCCCCTGCCTCAGAACACTCACAAGCGGCGTCCCCTCTGTGTACCAACGCCAAATGATTTAGCACCGTGTGAGGTATTTCCCTTGTACAGTCAAACCAATCTGCTTATCCTTTGTTTTAAAATTAACTATTTTATTTGACCATTTATTCTTGTTCATAAATCAGAGATTTTAGAGACAGTGAAAGTTTAATATGATTGAAACATTACTTCAAATTCACTACACATCTGTATACTGATATACTGTATTCAAACAGCAATAAATGTAATTAAATTGACATGCATACATAAAGCGTAGTGCAAATATAAATACCCCTTTATTTACCATAGGCTGTTGAACAAACAGAAACTGCTGGACGTGATGATGTCTGTAATATGCAAATTGACGTATGATGCAATATAGCAACATTTGACGACATTTCAAGCAGAGCCTAGCGCCTTTTCATTGAAAATAGTTGGTTACACTGACCAGACTTGGGTACATAAACGAACTAAAGAGACAGATGTTGTTTAATTTTATTGGAATTAATCTGAAATGTATGCGCAAGTTTGGCAAGCAATTTATTGATGTCCATGTAAACGTAGTCATTGAGTATGTTCACATTGACAGCAATCCTCCGATTTTAATACGACTAAGAGAACACTCCGACTAAAGTCATACTCGAACCTAACAGAAATGAAATTATTATGAATGTCATACGTAAGTTTGGCAAGCAATTGTGGAGAATCTAATGTTTCCCTATTCAAACAGAATGTCTGAGTGGTTTCAAAGATGGCCGATAAGTGAAATGACTTAAAAAGGGACTTTAGTTTCTTCCAACGTTTCACCAGTGTCATAATGACGTTAATCAAACCAAGTACTATAACATGTAAAATGGGATCATGAACATTGAAAAAGCAACTCATGTAAACACCTTAATCATATTATTGTCTTATTCAGATTAAGGCAAATAATTAGATTACTGATGCCCATGTGAACGTAGCCACTGATAACTGTTTTTTTGGTCCAGGGTGACATATACAAGGTTTCATTACTGTACATTTATGAGGAGCAAAGTGTTATTATTTGGGCTTGTGTTCACCTGAAAAGTACATGAGCAGCGTTTATTTCATTTTAGGAGAAACATTTGGGGGTTAAACATGATGCAATTCAACGGCCATGAAATAAACCCTCAGTCTCAATCCTCTCTGCATGCCGGATTACTCCGCTTGTGCTCAGGATTACGTCATTTCAGGTTTGTCCTCTGTTCGCTAGAGGGTGCTGATGTGTAATGTGGCCTTGACTGGACATATGGCACATGGAAGAGGCTTTCTGACATGTCTGGCTAAACGGGGACTTGATCTCACCTCCTCAATGGAAATAAAAAGGGAGCCGACTGGAGTTCATATGGCTGCATGTTAACTGCTTTCGTGAAGTCGCGCTCTGTAAAACCACAAACCGAGAGTCTTTGAAATTTATTGGTGATGTTGCAGTTCTTTCCGTTACTCAACTGGGTCAACTGGAGAAAACGGTTAGAAGCACAATCCAAAATCCAAATTAATCCCTGTCCCATTCCTCAAAGCGGCTGCTCTCGAACATTTATTGTCAAGCCTAACTTTAGGACTAAAGACAAGCAAATAGCAAATCTTTCCTCATAAACAAGCATCATAAAGACCTTTTTTTGTAGCACTTGCCATAGATTGTGTGAGTGTGAGTGTGAGTGTGTGTGTGTGTGTGTGTGTGTGAGTGTGTGTGTGTGTGTGTGTGTATTCCCAGGCCTAAGCCATTCTCATGAATCTGTTTGAATTAGACTGAATGGTCATTTTTTTTGCTTAGTTTTAAATCAAGCTGTCTATTTGACAGCATCAATTTTATTCTGTAAAGCCTTAAATGTAGAATCTCTCATCATCTCATCTCTCATCACCCAGTTGAAAACCACGAGTGACGCGGCAAGAACTGACCAATCAGCTTTATACTTTAGACAAACACAGAACACTCAAACACTGCAGTGCGTTTTCATACTATGGATGGTTACAGGTGTCCAGTTTTCTTCTAAATGTTCCAAACAGATTTGGAACAAGTAAATGATGAGAGATTTTAAAGTTTTGGGTGAACTCTTTAAGTCTTTTGAATGTGTCAAGCTGCAATGATCAACACAACAAAAAGTATTTCAGTGTATATTAAATTCCTGAAAGAGCTGCAGCTTATTTAGTATTTTTATAGGTATATTTTATATGTTTTAAGAGTAATTTAAAGTAAAGTAATGAGTAGTCTGATTTTACAATTTTCCAGTAATAGTCAGTAATTTGTAATTATTACTTTTTTTTAAAAGTAACTTACCCAAAACTGCAGACGGGTATTATAACTGACCAGGAGCCTCATTTGAAAACACTCATGATTTGTGGAGTCACCGCAACATTTAACCATAAAGTTACCTAAATATTTACCATTTATGTGTGTTTTAGGGTCTGTGACTGTGTTAGTATTTCAAGTCAGTTTAAAGTATTCAGGTGTAAGAAAATGCAATTATATATTTAACTAGATTAATTGTATTTGTGTATTTATACAATGAAGACTATACATTTACATAAGTAAAAATGTGTACCTGAATATTGCTAGACTTCCAGAAAATCATAAAGCTCTGTGTATTTTTTTTGTACAGTATCGTTGCTCTCCATGAAGTTAACAATGTTTGTGATTGGTTTATTATATTTAATGTAGATGCACTCCTTTAGGAAATCATCCCAATGTATCTAAAAATGATGATTTCTTTCCAAATAGATCTTTTTTATTTCAAATGGTGAAATGATATTTAATATTGCAATATGTATCGTAGAAAGAAAAAAAAAATAGGTTGCCAATGTAATTCCAGTACTGCGGTTTAATTAAAATAATTCCAATATCGTGCAGCTTTATGATAAATCAACCTCTAACAAGAGTGATTTAGCATGAAATTAAGCACTTAAACAGGCATTTAGTTTAAACAGGTCACGTCAATGTGGTGAGCTGGTAAAAGCAAACGGCTCAACCTTTAAGCCCAGCAAAGACAGTTACAGCTAGCAGGTCAGATTCCCGATGATAACACAGATAAGCATTCGGCTCTCTAAACGGACATCTGGGACTGACCAGAATGAGAGGAAACTAATCTATAGGATTATCTCCTTTAAATGGGAGGAAATTGCATAATCTAAAGTCTTGCAGACAGCCAGCTCTGCAACGGTCTGACGTTGAGTGATATACACTACATTCTCATCTTACAAGACCCTCTGTAGGTCAAGAACTGAGGTGGATTTAGACCTCGTGTCAGATAAATACAGCAGTTGGAATGGTGGTAATGGAACAAATGAAAGCTAGACTCAGATTAATGACTTCTTTTAGATCTTAAGGAGCTTGAAAGGCCAGACTTGAGGTATTAGTGAAGGATAGCAAAACCAAAAGTGGGTCAAAATTCATTTTTTTCCCCTCTTTAGGTCAAGAATTGAGGTGGATCAGGTCATAGACAAGGCATTTTAGCCAGTTTAGTGACTACTGAACGGTCCTGGCAATCATTTTGCTCAAGCAACTAAAATATATTCCTATGCTATTGGGGTGACATCTACAATAAGTCAGTCATACCTAGACATTATCTAAGAATGTAAGAGTTGTGCCTCATATTACACACTATATTGTGCAGTGTATAAATGTTGTAAGGATTTTGTCACTTAGCATTAGAGTCTGATAGCCCTTCCCCCTTCAGCACATAATTAAAGCTGCAACATGCATGAGTGCATGTGTTCAATGTTGCACACTTCATTTTCTCAGTTAAATATATGCACTATGTGTACATTTAAAGCATAATTTTACATTTTAATATGTTCTGGCATAACACTACCTGCATTATTAATGCTAAAAAATGGCATATAGCAAATATGCAAACCTGCATTAGAAAAAGGTACATTTTCAAGGATGTACATTTTTTATGATATATTAAGTGCATTTTATAGATACTAAAAGGTGCAGTATGCAAGTTCAACACCCAGTGGTTGAACTAGGTATTGCACTCCTGGTTCAAAACGCTAGCAGGCGCAGGTTGCCAGATTGACGAAACCAACAGTAGCGTGCCTGACTATCGAGCAATTTATATTTTAGAAATGGCTTCCTCTATTTCATGCAGCTGAACGACAGGATACACTGACAATGATCACCTCAGGTACACCTCATGTGCTTTATTCAGTGCTAAATGCTAATAATGTGAGTTTAAAAGCAATTCAAACTCACAAAAGAACAAATAATAATAAATGAACAGTTTCAAATTGAACTTTAGAACTGACTCAGTGGAAACCAACACATATCAGTGATTCAGCTCAGCATGTACATTTATTAATGTTAAAGAGATTTAATATGTATTAATTAAAGTATAAACCTTACCATTTCATTGGAGTCTAGTAAGTGCACTATTATGTGCTTCTGAATGGCTGTACTTAAAGTTTGTGTCACGTCTGGTGCAAACAGACAAATTTCTTATCACTGCAAATCTTGTCATGCATCACTTTGCCAGGACACGCAGTCACAGTGTAACCTGCTCACGTAATGTTTACATTTGTAATATTTATGCTATTTGCAAATTAATAGAACTCTGAATCTGCGTCTCATTTCTGTGTCTGCCTTAGTCTACTGAATGTGTACATTCCATACAAGCTGAAGCTAATCGGTCAGTTCTTGTCACGTGACTCTCTGTGCCCGGCATTTATTTAACTGTGTGCATCTGGAAGGCACGAGCACATCACGTCACTTGCATGTGCAAGCCATGCACATCCATTGGAAATAATGCACTTGCGCAAACTCTAGAAAAGACGCAATATGCGAACGAACACTAGAAGGCCGCTGTCATTTGCATTCACCTGATTTTTTGACAAAAGGGTTGCAGATCTAATCCTTGGCAGTTTGTGGGTCGTTCACTGGACTTTTCCCCTTCGCAAAGAAAATTTCCTAAGATGTCTTACTCATTTTGCTGCTTGTGCATTAAATTTGGGTGCTCAAGTGACCAAGATGTAAGTGAGAGAACACAGTCATTTTTTTAAAATAAAAGATTGTTCAGACAAAACGAAAATAATTATTGATTTCTTGTGCAGCTCGTACCAATTAATACGCAGACCAGTGGTTGAGGACCACTGGTCTATAGAGCAAATCATCATTATAAAATAATGGCCTGTTTCCACTGAGTGTTCCCGTATGGTACGGTCCAGTTCGGTACCTTTTTATGGCTGTTTCCACGGTCAAAACGTACCCAAAAGCGAACCGTACCATCCCACTTTTTGGGTACCCTTTGCAAAGGGTAGCTAGCACAACAAAAGGGTACCAAAATTCAGAGCAAGAAGTGCAACTGAATGCTATTGGTTTACAGAAATAACTCACTCAACCGCCATTTTTATTTACACAGCTGAGACATTACACCATAATAATATATACATATAATAATGAGCCATGGTCGACCCGAGCTCAAACAAACCTTGTTGTCCTCTTGATAAGCAGCCACAAATCGAAGAAGAAGAGCAGAATCTACCCTGTGCCCCATATTTTTTTACAAGGCCGCCTAATGCTCGATCGGTTTTGCTTTCTCGCATACGCTCACCGCGTGTCTATATTTGAAACAACAAACTTTTTTAGCTGATAATAATAATGTTCGCGTGATTACTGAAGTGCTTCTGAAAAAAAAAGCTGGAAAAAACAAAGGAGCAAATGATTCTTTCAGCAACCTAAAACATGAATAAACTGCAATGTTTAACTTTTATCATCATCTTTTGAAATATTATCAACTCTGAATGATGGAATTACTTTCTAACAAGAGATTACATGTGCTGGTGAAGAATAAAGATACAGATGAGAGGTTTCTTCTGACTGTGAGCTATATGTTGCATGTTGATTTTTAACCCAACTAAGGACTAAATGTATGTTGTGTGTAGCTTTTCCTGCGATAGGTAACATATCAGAGACTGTAAGGTGTTCATATATGTTGCATTTATACATTTATTTTATACAAATCGCAGACATTACATAGGTTTATTCGCGCAATCAATTATCCGCAGTTATAATCAAATCATGTTCATAGAAAGGTGAGTAATACACATTTATACACAAGTATTTGTTTAAAAAGCATCTGTGTTGTGAGAAGTGATTCTCATATATGTGAACGACCTGTACAGCTTTTCTGTAGACATTTCCTCTAGCGAGAATTATGTTGACTGAAACTTTCTGGTGTACACTACGCCAACCAAGAGTACAATTGGTACCCCTTTAGTAGTGGAAACGCAAGCCTAATAAAGGTGACCCGTACCAACCCGTACCGTACTACTCAGTGGAAACAGGTAATAATTTGCCTAATTACCCTTACTTGCCTAAATAACCTAATTAACCCAAATAACAAAGTAAATGTCACTTTAAGCTGAATACTAGTATCTTGAAAAATATCTAGTAAAATATTATGCACTGTCATCATGGCAAAGATAAAAGAAATTAGTTTTTAGAAATGAGTTATTAAAACTATTATGTTTAGAAATGTGTTGATAAAGATCATCTTTCTATTAAACAGAAATTGGAGACAAAAAATATACAGGAGGGCTAATAATTCTGACTTCAACAGCGTATTCCAATTTCCAGGATTTCACTACTACAAAAAGGCTTTCAAATGGCATGAAACGCATCAAAAGGAGTTCCTACAAAAGTGTTCAGGCTTGGCTTTCTGGGCCGCCCACCCTCTGTGAGGTCGTGCCTAAAGTGCATGTCTAGCATGACACTAAGCTCTCAGTGTTAAACAGGATTACCTGTGTCCACCAACGAGATCAGCCGTAACCTGTAACATGCACCCACACAAACAGACCCATACAGAGCGCAAACAAACAAACAAACAGATGAATCACTTCGGCAGCACCATCATCCCTTTATGGTCACGCATCCAGAGCCGCCCCGCAGCCAATAATTACCCATAACCCATAACTGTAGCGCTACATTCATCCGCACGTTTATTTTGGTGACGATAGAAATCCATAAGCCTCCCACCACAGCAGGATATCAGGAACATTAGTCACTGTGCGGCAAATATGTCCACCTACGGCCGCAGTGATTGGGTTTGAGAAAAAGTCATGGTTATATTAGTTACGTTACACACGCGCACAATCGAAAATTCCTCCTGCTTTTATTAACCCTCCAAGGATTTAGTTGGCACAGGAAGTGAGCAAATGAAAAACAGCAGAATGACATACTCTGTGGGTTTGAGCGCTTGGCTGTGCGCGCGTGTGTGTGTGTGTGTGTGTGAGTCAGCAGGGATGGATGAGCAAGGAACCCACTGTCATGAGAGCAGGAAGTACTGACAGATATGGAGAAGAGGAAGTGTAGTCGCCAACTGCGCAGGGGTGTTTTTATCTCTGCGAAAGTGCAGTTATCGACTTTTTTACGAGTGTGAAATGATGAATTGAGGTTTATGAATGTGTGTGTTAAGTTACTATGGAAGTTACATGATACACAAAATTTTTATATACTAAAATAATTAAAATAATATACTAGAGATACAGCTTAAGTCAGAACTATAAGCTCTCCTGAATTATTAGCCCCCATAGACTTTCCACAATTTCTGTTAAAGGGCAAGATTTTTTCATAATAGTTTTGACAAAAAAAAACTTTTACATTTTTTTTTAGTTTTAATCTGAAAAAAAATATTGCTCAAGGGGCTTATAATTTTGACCTTAAAATGTTTTTTTTATTTTTTTTTATTAAAAACTGATTTTATTCTAGCTGAAATAAATTAAATAATACTTTCTCCAGAAGAAAAAATATTAATGGAAATACTGTGCAAAATTCCTTTTCCTGTTAAACATCATTTGGGAAATATTTTTAAAAAGAAAAATAATTCACAGACGGGTTAATAGTTGACTTCCACTGTTTATCTATCACTAATTTGATGACTTCAGATGACCTCAAATAATAAAAAAAAAAGTTTTAAAGCACTTAAAAAAAGTTAAAATTGTAAGGCAAATTGCTGCGGGGCTGTTTTTTGAGTTGACTCAACTTTTCTTACAGTGTATAAGGAATTTCAGAGAAACAAAATAATAATTGGGAATTCAAAATGAACAGATTTTTAAATTTTAATAATAACATGACTACAGGCGACGCAGTGGCTGGGTCAGTTCGTGTTTCTGTGTAGAGTTTGCATGTTCTCCCTGCATTCGCAAGGGTTTCCTTCAGGTGCTCCTGTTTCCCCCACAGTACAGGTGAAGGTACAGGTGAATTGGGTAGGCTAAATTGTCCGTAGTGTATGAGTGTGTGTGAATGAGTGTGTGTGTGGATGTTTCCCAGAGATGGGTTGCGGCAGGAAGGACATCCGCTGTTTAAAAACGTGCTGGATTAGTTGGCGGTTCATTCCGCAGTGGCGACCCCGAATTCATAAAGGGAATAAGCCGAAAAGAAAATAAATGAATGAATGAACATGACCACAGCAAAAACGTGTAATAAAAGCTGTAAAATTGTAACATATCATAGGAATTTAAATAATGTCTAATATTTAAAATATTTAAGTATATATCATAAAATATTATTGATTGATATTGTTTAATTGTAAAATATTTCAAATTGCAATGTATTCCTGTTATGGCAATGCTTCACATTTAGCTAGGTTGCTGCCGGAAGTGCTGTTAAGCCTGGTTTTTACTTCTGTGTCGAGTGATCGGCGTGACCCACAGCGCCTGCCTTGCGCGTTGCCGTGCATTTATACTTCTGTGCGCTGTTTGTGTTGCTCTGCAATAACACTTTCAAAACGCCAGCTATGTTTTTATATTCCTATGTGTCGAGTGTCTTTACAGGTGTTTTGTTTTTTCTGAATGCTACCTTAATGTACAAGTGGCTCAAACTCGCTTATTTTGAGGCGGGAAGCGGCGGACGTGCAACAACTTTAATCATGAGGTAAACGCAAAACAAAAGTTTTCCACCTGGAGGTACTACATGGGACTTGACCCTTGTAAACATTTGCTCCAAAAAGTTCGCGTGACTCTCGGTCCCACCCACACTCATCAGTGAAACCAAGCCAACCAATTACAGAGTTTGCGCTACACATCGTTGTGACATGCAAATAAATTTTTTGAGAGGTGCGCATCAGCGTCGCTGTCAGCCACAGAGAGGGCTATGCTACCACGTGAAGGCTGCGCCGGAGCATACAGAGCAAGTATAAATCAGCCTTTAGTGAGACCAGCAGGGGTGCTCAACCTGTGGTCTGTGTGGGTCTTAATGCTCCAGTATAATGAAGGGGACTCTATAATGCTTAGTGAGGCGTTAAACCGAGGTCCTGACCTTCTGTGGTCGTTAAAAATCCCAGGATGTCCTTCGAAAAAGAGTAGGGGTTCAACCCCGGCATCCTGGCCAAATTTGCCCACTGGCCTCTGTCCATCAAGGTCTCCTAACCATCACCATATTATGATTGGTTCATCACAGTCTCCTTTTCACCAATCAGCTGGTGTGCAGTCTGATGCAATATGGCTGCCGTAGATGCTACACACTGGTGATGGAAGGTTCCCCCCAAAAATTTGTAAAGCGCTAGAGTGTACAGAAAAGTGCTATAGAAATGTAAGGAATTATTATTACTATTATTATTATCATCATTATTATAATTATTATTATTATTATTATTAACGTAATCTATGTTAAGCTGCTTTGACACAATCTACATTGTAAAAGCGCTATAGAAATAAATTTGAATTTAATTTAAAAATGATGGTCCCACTTTATATTAAGTGGCCTTAACTAATATGTACTTACATAGGAACTAATAATTTGTTACAATGTACTTATTGTTTAAATATATGCATTTACTGTGTACTTATGCTTGATTAAATACATGTATGCAATTACATTTGCAATTAACTTTTGTAATTACATTTATAAATACACTTGACCATCCCTTACACCTTAACCTACCCTTAAACCTACCCATACCACCAAACCTGTCCATAACCCAACCTCTATCCCAATTCAAAAGCACCACAAGTGTTCTCAAATACATTATAAACACAGTAAGTACATTGTATTTATTGTTTTGATGTAAGTACATAGTAATTAAGGACACTTAATATAAAGTGGAACCAATGATTTTTCCATAAAGCTTACATACTGTGAGATTTCATTCTGATTTTATTTTAACAAACCTTTGCTAAAATTATTATTATTTTAACTTGGTGTTGATTTTTTGATACTTTTGAATGGTAGTGTACTTGCATTATGTCATGAATCATTTGACATTGCAGAATCTGACAGAGTAAAACCACTTTAAAAGCAACTATATTTGAAAACTGCAAAGAAATTGTTCACCCAAGTCTATTATTGTGACTGTATAATACATTACAGCTCAACCTACATATAAAATAAACTCTGGATAACCCCTTTTTTATCTCAGACAGTCCATTTCCGTCTAATTCCACAATTCTTCGCCATAATCAGCAGTAATGTAGACCGGACCATATGCTGCTTGTCAAAGGTCTCACTACGTGACTTTAATCTGCATAAGAAGTTTACATTTCTGAGCCTAAACAAAACAATCTGTGTTTGAGTATCACATGAGCGTTTTGCCTTTCCATAGCGCATGTTTACAGAGTGTGTTTGAGAACGTGACTCCAAGTGAGAATGAATTAACAGTAGTGTGTGGGCAAATCACAAGTCGTGGTTGAACTCGGATGAGCAATGCTTATGAGGGACTTTATATGCGTGCCGAACACTCACCCGCAGGAGTTCTGCTGAGGAGGGTCTGTCCTGAGGAATTTTTAGTAGGCAGTAGTCAACGAAACTCCGGAATGCATCCGACCTTCACAAAATAAAAGTAGCAGATTTATGCAACTTTCTAAATGTACAGATAAACATATGAAGCAATGTTGTACAGTCAACATGAAATGCTGCAAAACCCAACTTGTTTTTTTAAGTCATGGCATTAGTAACGATTAGTAACAATTTTTTTGACAAAATGTAAGGTGTAAAATCCAGTTCCTGAGAGCCGCAGCTCTGCACAGTTTAGTTTTAACCCAGCCTCAACACACTTACCTGTAGGTTTCAAACAAAACTGAGGGACTCAATGGCTGTGTCTGTCTAAAATCACCTACTACTCAGTAGGTACTGTAATTGAATTTACTACTGTACTACTGTACAATTCTATACAGTATGAATGTCAGTAGTATGAACAGAACGCTAAGGTACAACATCCGCCATTTTGTCATGGTCACATGATCAACCCATGTCAGTTGTGTTGCTTCACTACCATTTATGAATTCTCTTGCAGTGCATTATAGGATAGCATAGCGTCCATTCAATGTGCACTAAAGAATCTCACTGGAATTAGGTCATCCGGGTATTTCTCACATACTGTTTTTCGAATTCTATGAATTCAGACATAATACTCAGCTAGCATACTGTTTTTAGCATAATAATATTCAGTAGTTTGGAGTATGTGACTTCAGACGCAGCTAATTAGTTTGATCTGGTGTGCTTGATTAGTTTGGAACTAAACTGTGCAGAGCTAGGGCCCTCCAGGAACTGGATTTGACACCTGTAATCATAAAATGTGTTTTAGATCATATAGTTTAAAAGTTTGTGGTCAAGAGTTGTTGTTGTTGTTGTTTTTTTTTTGTCAAATAAATCGGTCACACTTTACAATAAGGTTCATTAGTTAATGCATTTACTAACATGAACAAACAATGAACAATACATTTACTACTGTATTTGTTCATGTTAGTTAACGTTAGTTAATGAAAATACAATAGTTCATTGTTAGTTCATGTTAACTCATGGTGCATTAACTAATGTTAACAAGCATGGACTTGGATGTTATTAATGCATTAGTAAATGTTCAATTATGAATAATAAATGCTGTACATGTGTTGTTCATGATTAGTTAATGTTAGTAAATGCATTAACTAATGTACCTTATTGTAAAGTGTTACCAATAAATCTATATTTTTTTAGCAAGGATGCAATAAATTGGTGAAAAAGTAAAACTAAATACATTTAGATTGTTTTTTTAAGAAGTTCAAATAAATGTTCTTTATAAAATGTTTTTTATTTTTTCTATTGCTAATAAAAATCTGTAAAAAAAATCTTTTGTAGAACCAAAAAGTGTAATAATAAAATGATTTCTGATTCTGAAGAATCAATTCAGACCAAATACTGGAGTAATAAAGCTATAGCAACAACAAAAACAAATAAATCTAAAAAATAAAATAAAATAAAATAAAAATCTACAAAAATCTAAAAAAACATCTGGGGAAAAAAATCATTTGAAGAACCAAAAAGTGAAATATTACAATGATTTCTGATTCTGAAGAATCAAGTTAGATCAAAAACTGGAGTAATGGGGGAAAAAAAGAAATCACATTTCCTATAACAACTATAATGATTTCTGATTCTGAATTATCTTGTTAGACCAAATATGGAGTGATTAAAAAAAATCACCTTAGCTATAAAAAATTAACAAACATATCTAACAAAAAAATATAACAAAACAAAGTCTGGAAAAAATAATTTGTAAAACCAAAAAGTGAAATATTAGAATGATTTCTGATTCTGAAGAATTAATTTAGACCAAAAACTGGAGTAATGAAAAAAACTCATTTACTATAACAACAATAACAACAACAAATAAATCTAAAAATAAAATAAAAAAAATAAATAAATCTTGGAAAAAATCATTTGTAGAACCAAAAACAGAAATATTAGAATGATTTCTGATTCTGAATAATCTTGTTAGACCAAATAATATAATCAAGTCATAAATTTAAATGGAAAAGTTCTTTTAATGGAAATGATTTCATAATAATACAGTCTTTGGTAAGAAAACATAAAAAACTGACCATCAAAATTATGAACAATACTTTATAATATAGTGTCCATATGAACCCTTTGGGTATTGTGAGGTCCCATGCAAAATCATGCATTGTAAAATGTGAGTAAACCTGTTCCTTTAAAAGTGATTAGTCGACTTTACTTGAAAATAATTGAGTAAATATGTTGCTTTAAAATTAAGTAAATTAACTATGTGCATAATTATGTTAAAAAGCTTAACAGTTTCATGTTTCAATGTGTTTACTCATTTTAAGAAAAGTTAAAAAAAAATTAAACCAATAGGTTTACTTACTTTTTAAAGTAAATAAACTAATTGCCTTTTACAGTGTGTAAACATAAAAAAAAATCCTTTTTCACAAATAAAAACAGTGAAAAACAAAAATAAAAAAGGTCAGCAAAGTGACTTTTAACCGTTTTCCATCGAGCAATACAGTTTGATACAGTATAGCAAGGTATGGTATGGTACGTATTGATATCTGTTTCCATAGTCAAAGGTACCAAAACAAAAAAGGTCCCTACACAACAGATCGGTACTAAAAGAGTGGAGCTAGACTCGATGCTGAACACTATTGACTTACAAAGAATTGTCACGTGTTCAACAAGTCATGATAAAGACAACACGGAAAGCACCATTTTTAAATACACAGCCGAGACAAGACACCATACTAATGCACATAAAAATTAGCTGAAACGACAATTCTTGAAGTTTTTTGGGGACCACTTAATTCCAAGTTCATTTAACTTAACACTGTAAAAATGAATAAGTTAACTTGATTTCTCATGTTGTCCCAACAACACAAATCCTGTGTGGAACCCAGCTTTTTATACAGTGCATTAAATTAACAGTGGAGACATAAGCCTGATGAAGGTGACCCGTATCGAACTGTACCATACCGTGCTGTACTGAAATTTTGATGCCTTCAACATTCTGTCCCAATTAAACAGCCTTTCAATTTCAACCTCTAAATTATCAGCCTTAAATACCGGCAGGCCTTCAGCTTTGGAGCAGATCAGAGATATGAAGGCCACTGAAAGGCTGTTTGAGTGATAAAGCAAAAGATCACAAATTGGTAGTTGGGGTCACGGTTATTGCATAACACAGTTAAAGTGAGAGAGGAGTGCGTGGTGGAGAGGGTATATAATGTTTGATGAGTAGGAGTACTATATATACACATTTATATCTTATATGAGTCAACTTGAGTTTAGTGACTGTGAGAGGGGAAACTCACCACTCATTGGACTGTAAGGTGGGAGAGTCGTTTTGGGCGATGTGGTATAAGGCACTCATAGCGTTCATGTTGAAGAGAGGAGGCTTGCGTTCAGCTGGAAAAAAACAAAAATCCGAGGTGTTAGAAACTGACAAGTGTGGTGAAACTCCCAAACAGACAATAATTTTGTCCCAAAAATTTTTTTTGAAAAATTAATAACTGCTTTTAGTCTAGCTGAAATAAAACAAATAAGACTTTCTCCAGAAGAAAAAATATTATCAGACATACTGTGAAAATTTCCTTGCTCTGATAAACATCATTTGGGAAATATTAAAAAAATAAAATCAAATCAAAAAGGGGCTAATAATTCTGACTTCAACTGTATATATTTATTCAAATTTCTTTCTTCAGAAAATAATTTGCACTGTTCATTTTTTTAGTTGGCCAAAACATGACCTATTAAAAAACTTTATATAAGTTTGTTGACTTTTTTTTGTAGTCCAACCAACATTAGCCATTTTTAATGTTGACTGGATTTGAAAATAATAACTCTTCATTTAACATAAATATAATAAATTTATTTAAACTAAAGCCAAAGCAAGAATATTACTTCAACTTGGATAACTTTACTCTTTACAATTTCACCCATAATTTCCCAAAATTATTTCTTAATATCATTTTTATTCATATTTATTTTTTCTGAACTTTAATAACCAACTTATATTAAACAATCAAAAGCATGCCTTAACAATAATCACAAAAACTATTAAATAAACCTTTTTCCTGACAGGTAGTATATTTAGTAACAAGTTGCACATTTAATTTTTTTAAATAAGCTTCAAATTTCTTTCTTCAAAATATAATTTAAACTCTTATTTTTTTAGTTGGCCAAAACCTGACTCTAAACTTGATAAATGTACTTAAAAACATTTATAAACTATATTTTATTGGCTGGAGTGTGTTTTTTTAGTCCAGTCACTCTTAGCTATTTTGAATGTTGACTGGATTGAAAAATTATTAATTCTTAATTTAACATAAACATACTACGTTTTTGTAACTAAGCCCAAAAAAGGCTTTCCCAAAATTAAATTTAATCATCAATTTTATTTTTTTAAATATAAAACTCCGCTATTAAATAACCAACTTAAATTAAGCATTATAATAAGCATGCATAAGCAAATACATTCAATCATGAATCAAATTCAGTTTTGTTTAATTGTATTTACACTTTTAATATAAAACACACATTTTCAAATAACTATTGAATAACTTTTTTCCTGATGTTTAGTTTTATTTTTGTTACATTTAACTCTGTGAATGATTTATTAAAAAATAAAATTGAACAACATTGTAAAACAATTGATTTATAATAGCTACATGGAGTAAATATCTGAATGAAATATGGATAAAGACATGTACAATAGTGCAGACCCTCACCCAGCTCTATGCAAGTGATCCCCAGAGACCAGATGTCCACCTTCCCCTCATACTGACCCTCATCCATGGCCAAAATCACTTCAGGAGCCATCCTGCGGTAGAAACACATGTATTCGTGCAACCAAACCCGGTTTATCAAAATGCATTGTCCTGGAAAAAAAAGTATGTGTGATACTGACCAGTATGGGGTTCCAACAAAAGAGTTAGCAGGAGAGGCAATGGACGCAGAGCCAAAATCAGCCAGCTTAACCTGACCGGGCTCTGTCAGCAGGATATTACCAGCCTTCACATCTCTAGGACAAGAAAAATACCAAAAAAATAATTATGTTAAGCATTAGCAAGATGTATTGGAAAAAGCTGTGATAAAATAAAATGAAATAAAGTGCAATAAATAGAGCTGTATTACTGCAAGCTACTAAAATACAGTAAGAAACTCAAATGCCACAAAGCAGTTAAATAAAGCAATCCCAGTATGTTCTAGAATTTTAAAAGTTTGTATTTTAAACCAAAGAGAAAAAAAGATAAGAACAGATAAGAACTCCTATGCTGTAATGTGGTTAAATGCAGCATGTTTAAGAAATGCCATGCTGACACGTGTGAATGTGTTATGGCTTTGTTTGTTTAATAATAAACATTTATTAAGGTTTTAGAACCTGAAACTGAAGTGTGCAAACTTTTTTCACCATTCATGTTTCCCCATTCAAAACTAAACAAAACAAAAAACAACACCAAAAAAAAAAACAAAAAAAAACATAAAAATAGAAAAAACTAAACAAAATAAAAAACAAAGAAAATATAATAAACCAAACTAAAATATAAAATAAAAACTATTAATTTAAAAAAGAAATAAATATGAAATAGGAAAATAAAATAAGAAAAGTAAAATATATATAGAAAATATAATAAACCAAGACAAAATATAATATAAAAACATTAAACTAAAAAAATAAATAAATAAAATAAATAAATACTTACAAATTTGTATCTATATTAATGTCAAGCAAAACTACTCACTAGCTAGACCTCTACAAACTGAATTAGAAAAAAAATGTTTTATCAGAATCCTATGACAAATTATATTTCCTTGTTTTATAGCAAATTAGTCAATGGCTCTAAAGAAACATCAAAATCTGAGAAAGATTCTTGGTGTACAGATTTACAATATGACCTGACAGATTTAGAATGGAGCCAAATATGAGTTAAAACCCAGAACGTGTCAATAAACACTAGATTTAAAATGATCCAATATAACTGGGCAATGCGCACCTACATCACACCTGAAAAACTTTACAAATTTAACCCAAACATCCTAGATATACATTTCAAATGCCAAAAATATAAAGGAACTTTCTTTCATTGTATCTGGGAATGTGAGTTGATTAAGATTTTCTGGCAAAATGTAATAACATTAATCTCGTTAATTATTTTAAAACCAATTCCAGTTAGACCTGAAATATGCGCTTTTGGTTTATTTCCTGTAGGTTTGTCATTATCAGGTTATAAAACTATAATGATTTATATGTGTCTTGTTATTGCAAGGCGTTTGATGGGACTATTGGAAGAACACAGAAAGTCCATCAATTGATCACTGGCTAAAAGATTTGACACATTACATTGCATATTACACCTACAGTATGAAGGGCAAAATAAAGAACTACCATAAAATTTGGGATCTGTTTTTACAATTTTTGGAACAAAACTATACAATGGCACAAGCAAATATCTCTCACACTATTGATTAATTGATTGATGTATGTACACATGTATTTTTATTTGTGGAATACAGTATATGTTTTTCTTTGCCTTAGGCCATGTATAACAATACATGTACCTGCTACACTGAATATGGATGCTTTGGGGGAGGGAGGGGGGAAGAGTTAAAATGTAAAAAAAGTGTATTTTCATGTTAAATTTCAAGTGTTTTTTCTACAATAAAAAAATGTAAAAAAAAAATAAAATAAATAAAAAATAAATAAATAAATCAATCAAAAAAAGAAAATATAACAAACCAAACCAAAATATAAAATAAAAAATTAAACTAAATAAATATAGAATATAATAAACCAAGATATAATAAAAACAATTTTTTACTAAATAAAAAATAGAAAATATAACATACCAAACCAAACCAAAATATAAAATAAAAACAAAATAATAAAATAAAATATGAAAAATAGAAAAAACAAAACAAATAAAAATATATATTAAACTAAACTAAAATATGAAATAAATCAATTAAACAACAAATAGAAATAAAACTAAATAATACAAACTATTAAATAAAACAACATGAAAATAATTAAACTAAATATAGAAAAACAAAACGGAAAAATAGAGCTGCATTACTGGAAGCTAAAGAAACAGATAAGAACTCATTTGCTGTAAAGCATGCTCAATAAATGTTGACACGTGTAAATGTGTTATGGATTATTACTTTAATCATAACAACCTATTTACATTTTAGACTAAAGACTAAACTGAATATAATAAACTTGGAATAAACAAAAACACTGTATGTAATTGATGATCTCCAATAATATCATTCTGGTCAGATCAATGCTAAAAAATAAGCTTAAATAATTAAAATACAAAATGAGAATCCAAAAGTAAAAACAGAGCTGTGTTACTGGAAGCTAATAATAAAACTGATAAAAAAAAACTCACACATTGTAAAGTAGTTAAATAAAGCATGCCCAATAAATGATAAGCTGACACATGCGTTCTTGCTGATATACTGATGTACACAGATAAGTACTTTAATCAAAAGTATATCCTGAAAACCAAGAGGACAAACTCTAAATTAGGCAAATAAAATTCAGCTTTGATATAACTCATTATATAATTCTAGTAAAACCTGAAAAAAATTTAAGACAAAATAAAATACAATTTCTGAAATAAATAATGATGCAAATGACAAAATAGAGAATAAAAAAAATATTCAAAACTATTCAAAAAAATGTATTACAAATATAACAAGGTTTCAGACATTAAAACTACAGAGCACAAACTTTTTTTATAGTTTACAATAATATAATTTTAAAGTTGCCTAAAATAAAATAAAATAAAATGTAAAAAAATAGCTTTAGTTTTATTTGAGTTAGGTCAATGCTGAATAAATAAAATGAACTAACGAATGAAAATGAAAATAAAAATGAAATTAAATTTAAATAAATTTAAATTACAAAATTTAATAAGATAAAACAAATAAAATAAATTAAATAATTCAATTTAATAAGATTTAATAAATAAGATAAAATTAATTAAAATTAAGACAGCAAACTCTAAATTAGGAAAATAAAATTAAGCTTTAATATAACCAATTAATTTATTGTAATCAGATCTGAAAAAAAAATTAAGTTAATTTTCAGTTTCAGACATTAAAACTTTAGAGCACAAACTTGGATTATAAAAAGATATATATTTTTAGTTTATAATAATATAATTCTAGTTTCTAAAACAAAATAAAATGTCAATTGTTTTATTCGAATTAGTGCAATGCTGAATAAACTAAAACTCAAATTAAAATTACATTTAAAAATTAAATTAAATTAAATTAATTAAATAAAAAATGTAAATAAAACAAAATAAAATAAATTAAAATAAAAAATTATTTAATAAAGAAAAAAAAATTTAAATAAAAAACAATTCAATTCAATTCAAGTTCATTTAATTTAATAATAAATTAATAAATAAATGAAAATAAATACAATTAAACAATAGCACTGCTTTGTTGTATTATATGAGTCAATGCGGAATACAACTAAACAAGTTATCAGTACACAATATCATCTACTTGCCTACAATAAAATCAAATGTAGATAAAAATAGCACTGCTTTATGGTAAGCGTACGTAATGTACCGGTATGTAAATGGATATCGGTCTGCTGGAGAGAGACTCACCTGTGGATCATGTTGTGGGAATGTAAGTAAGCCAGTCCTAGCAAGGCACCGTGGGTAATGGCAGCAATTTCAACCTCTTGGAGGGGTTTCTTGTGAACTGGACAAAGAAGAGTATGCTTGATTACACCTTAACATGAACAAATTCAATATTTGTTGTTTTTGTTGTGGTGCTCAAAAAAATAATAATTCAAAGTGAATGGACAAAACGGCCTTTAAATGAAAAGGGTCGCGAACTTGAAAAATCTAAAATCTTTTTTTTTTTTTTTTTGAAATACAAGTTATTACTATACTATATTTGTAACACTGGGGCAATTTTTTTATCACCGACTTTTAATGCATTGTGACTAAACAAAGGCCTCTAATGTGAATGTTCACACTGATGTGCAAATCATGAGTCATAAAAAATAAATAAAAATAAATAAAAACATAAAATAAAATAGTTTTTGGCTCGATTATTTGATTGACTGGTAAAAACTGACAAAATTACAGGTTGCAACTAGTTAATAAATAGCGAGAGAGGCAAACGAAGGTCTAAACGGAAACCAAATTATGAAGATACTCTAAAGACAAAAAAAATGCTTTTCTTTAGTTCTGATCTCAACATTATAAAAGAGAAGATGAACTTCATTTTGATGCAGTTCTAGATAAAATAAAACACAAATATATTTTTTAAAAGTAACTAAATTAAATTTAATTTAATTACATTCAATTCATTTCATGTGGTTCATTCTGCTGTGGTGACCCCTGGTAATGCGGAGGAAAAATATTATAGGAAATACTGCGAAATATTCCCTACTCAGTTAAATAATATTTGGGAAATAAAACAAAAATGATAATTAAATTTAAAATATTAAACTAAAATTAAAATCAATGACATGAAAATTTATAAAATATTTTTTTATGAAAGATAAAAAAATTAAAATAAAGAAAATTAAATTTTAATTAAACAAGTTAAATTACTGTAAATTTAAATTAAATAAAAATAAAAATAAATAACAACAAAAATAAATAAAATATTTTTTTTTTATTAAAATTAAAACAAAAATAAAAATATAAAAATTTAAACTAAAATGAAATAAAAAAATTTAATGAAAATAAAAATTAAATGAAAATAAATAAAATAAAATAAAAATAAAATTAAAAAGTTAAATTAAAATAAAATAATGTAAAAATTTTAACTAAAATTAAATGAAAATAAATAAAATTAAAATGAAATTAAAATCAATAAAATAAAATACAAATAAAAAGTTAAACTAAATTAAAATTTAAATAATTAAATTAAATAAAAAAAAAATAATTAAAATAAAATAAAAACAAACCACAGGAGGGCTGTAACTTTGACTTCAACTGTATATTGATTATATTCTAAGTTGACCTAAGAGAATGACATATAAAACCATAAATACATTTAAACAGATGCAGCCTAAATTACTCATCCGATGACATAATGGCAAGTTAAACTGGAATCTCTAAATTATTCTTTCACACATGCGTGCGCACACACACACACACACACACACATACATACATACGGAGTGATAATTGAAACCAACAGTCTATCATTAAAGCTGTGCCTGTTACCATGACGACATCTCAAGGAAACAAAAACATGAAGGCGATGGCGGTTTTGGTAGTGACACTGAAATAAAACACAATGGGCTTTATAATGTGTCTGGGATGTGGTTAATAAAGGCCTTCAGCGCGGCCTAAAAAACACATGACGGCTTGAACAATTACCTCTCCTTCTGTAGGGGTGGGTAACTGTGCGTCTATGCTGTACTTATACACTTGAAAGCGTGTTTGTGTGTGTGCGCGTGTGCGAAAGTTTTAAGTGTGAACTCACCCTCTAACAAGTCTGAAGCGGAGCCGAGACAATACTCCATCACAAGCTTAACGGGAAAAAAACAGATGAGATTATCGCAAAAAAGCAGACATGGTTGCCCCAGGGAATGATGGGAATTAACTTCAGGTAAACTAAGCTGAAAGCAGTACTTAAAACAGTTCCCTTGGCTCAGAAATGCGTTATTATATTTGTATGGCTCTTAATGGCAGTACTGACCCATGCTGTGTTGTCCTTCAAGTAGCAGCCTTTGTATTCAATGGTGTTTGGATGACGCAGCTGTTCCAGAAACTTCACCTCTTTGATGATGTCCTGCCACTTCTGAAAAGGGGATGAACATGAACACACACACACACACACACACACACACACACACACACACACACACACACACACACACACACACACACACACACACACACACACAAACACAAACACACACACAAACACACACACAAACAAACACAAACACACACACAAACACACACACAAACACACACACAAACACACACACACAAACACACACACACAAACACACACACACACACACACACACACACACAAACACACACACAAACACAAGCATAGATACACACATCTGAATATCTGTACTTTTGGTTTGGTTTTTGTGCAGATTTTATATCTGTACTGATTATTGAAGAGCAGAATTGAAGATAAATGTAAATACAATGTCAATACAATTATGACATTTTGTGAATAAAGGCTTACATAATTTACACAGGACTCGAAATTAACTTTTTACTCGGTAGCACCGGTGCTCCCAACTTCAAATATTTAGGAGCACCAAAAAAATTGTCGCAGCAGAAAAAAATTTAGGAGCACCCACAAAAAATTAATGAGCCCTAGGTGTGTCAAAATGAATTGTTTCTTCGGTGCACCGCGATGCAGATGTGGACAATTCAATATCCGTTCAGTAACATTTTACTGTACAATTTAAAAAATAAATTTTTTTTGTAAAATACAAATGCTGTTGTATTTTGCATCATTGTATTTACACTATCTGTATTTTGCACAACCTGTATTTTGCACCGTCGTTGTATTTACTTAAATTTTACATTTAGGGGACATTTGCTCTGAACACGCAGTGAATGCAACACATCGAGATTCGGTGTACTTTTTACTCTACAACCGTTTGCATTCCCGCGGTCACAAAAGCTCCTGTCACCTGACTGCGGAATACCTTGAGTGATTGACAGCTAATATAAACCAATTTAGCAGCAGCGAAGACTGATTCAGCACGTTTTTAGAAAAACAATCCAAACAGGTCGCATGAAAACCATTATTTGCAATCGCACAAATGCTCCAAAATATATTATGAGGGCACATAGCTTAAATTTCAAGTGCATATGTGACCAACATGCTCGCAATTTTGAGCCCTGTTACAGCAATTACATATTAAGAAGAACAATTACATCAAGTCATAATATATACCTGAAATAGAGTAAAATATTAACACTTTTTATTACATATTCATACTTTTTGTTTTTATTATTTAGGTGAAGAATTACAATATTAGTAAATAAATCAAATTAAAAATGGTAAATACACGTGACCCACTGGTCCTACTGCACCCAACCCAATCTGAGCTGGGATTAAACTGGCGATTCTTTGTTTGGCCATAGGAGAAATAGTCATGCCCAACTGAGCCTGGTTTCTCATCAGGTTTTTAAATTCTTCACTTTCGCCAATTGGTGAAGTTTTTTCCTTGCCACTGGCATGCTTGGTTCGGGATCTGCAGAGCTCCGCATGGATGGATTTGCTCTTCAATGTTTGGACTCTCAGTAGTGATTATTAAACCACATTGAACAGAGCTAAACTGAACTGACCTTAAACACTGAAAACTTACTAAACTGACACTATTTCAATTTACTATAATCCTCTATGTTAAGCTGCTTTGACACAATCTACATTGTAAAAGCGCTATACAAATAAAGGTGAACTGAATTTGTATGGGAATCGGTTGCTCTAACAAGGAGGCTAAAGACCATGGCCTCTAGCGTCAGTTCATGTTTTGCTCTCTACATAAAACATTGATTCATACGTCATAAGCAAACCTCATCCAGATATCTACAACTTGAATAGATAATACAATCAATGCATTTTTATATAAAGAATATTTAAATAAATGCATTGATTTTATTATCCATTCAATTTGCAGGTATTTGGATGAGGTTTGCTTATGACGTATGAATCCACGTTTTACCTAAAGCAAAACATGAGCTCATACAAATACAGGGTAAAACTATCAGTGTTTCACAAAAAAAAAAAAAAAAAAAATGAAGTGTGTCTCTCACCTCAGTGGTTTGCTTGCCATTGTAGGACATCTTTTTAATGGCCACCACCTCATTGGAATAGGAGTTTCGGGCCTGCAGAGAAACAAAACATGACATATTTGACACTTTTCTTTACGCTTGTTTAAATTTAATTTGAAACATGTGCTGAAAATGTCTGTTGAAAACATCTGTATTTCTTAAACTCATCATGAAATCTCAATATTATACGTTTCCATTACGATCTGTGCTAACCATGCTATTTTAGAAAATATAAATAGGAAAATATATAGACATGCTGTTCATAACATGTTTAAAAAACAATGCAACATAACCAATGACTAATTTTAGTGCAAAACAAATGCATTGTGCACACTAAGTTTGTTTGTAATTTAGGATTAGCACCCAGGCTAATTTTACTGCTAAATAAACGCAGTCAACACATTTTATATTTGAGTGCAGAAAAATGCATACATCCTCAGCTCACAGATTCATGTTAAGTTATTTAAAACATAAAACACTAAATCAAAGGCTATAACATTAAGCCATATTACACTGGCAGAGATTTGCTCAGATACATATTTTTACCGCTATGATGGTGTGCGCTAGAAACCTGTTCAAAATCCTGTTCAAGTAGGGCATTTTTCGTGGTTACTGGCTGATCTTGGTTATTAGACATCTCTCTGCATATCTACACCGCGTTCACCGTGGATGATGTTTACACATGCTGTAATGTTTTACACCTCCGTGGCTGCACGCTTCACGGTTCATTCACAAAATATGTCCGCGTCTACGCTTCACAAAGGGCAACAGCCAATCACATTACTTTTACAGGTTGCATAAATGTGATTGGCTATCCTCTGCTCTATGGTAGTTGCATGAAGTGATTAAACTAGCATCTATTTGACGATTTAAAGTTCACTCTTTGACGTTGACGTAAGAAAAATAAAATGCAAAAAAATTACTTTAAATAATCCGAGAGCAGTGTCATTCAGTGAACCACCTTAGTGTGTAAAGCTGCATGTAGCTCAGGTCAAAAAACACGTGATCTAAAGTGTTACGGCAGAGCATTACAGTCGACTAGTCGGTAAAACCCCAAGTATAAACCAAAACTTTATTTATTAATGTAATTTATTTCTGTAATGGCAAATTAAGACATCTTAATTTGCAGATTTTCTGTTTAAGAAAGGTCTTCTCATCATCATCGTTGTCGTTATCGTCGTTATCGTCATTAAACAGTACTTGAAAAAAAATGATATGTCCATTTGATATGTCCTCTGAAAAATGTGTACAATAATTACACAATTACGAAAATTTACTTACAATAACTGTCTTTAAAAATATAAAATATAAAAAATAAAAATCTAATAATAAATACAAAATTCACAAAAAAAATAAAATAAAAACTAAGATTATGCAAAAGGATAATACTTTACGTTTAAGGTTGAAATTATATTATTATTATTATTATTATTTATATTATTATTATTATCATGTCATGTTGAACTTTATTACACTTGGATAATAGATTTTATTATTCTGTATAATATTATAACATTATAATATTATATAATGTTATGTACTAACACAATAGTTTAAATAACTCATTTCTAATAACTGATTTATTCTATCTTTGCCATGCATGATGACAGTAAATAATATTTTACTAGATATTTTTTCAAGACACTTCTATACAGCTTAAAGTGACATTTAAAGGCTTAACTAGGTTAATTAGGTTAACTAGGCAGGTTAGGGTAATTAGGCAAGTTATTATTTAACAATGGTTTGCTCTGTAGACTATCGAAAAAAAAAAAAACTTAGAGGCTAATAGTTTTGTCCTTAAAATGGTTTTTAAAAAATTAATAACTGCATTTATTCTAGCTAAAATAAAACAAATAATACTCTCCAGACATACTGTGAAAACGCCCTTGCTCTGTTAGACATCATTTGGGAAATATTTAAAAAAAAAAAAAGAAAAAGAAAAGAAATAATATTAATTCAAAGAGGGGATAATAATTATGACTTCAACTGTATATATATATATATATATATATATATATATATATTTATTTATTTATTTATTTATTTTTTTTTTTTTCTTTAATATCAATTATTCCTGTAATGGCAAATTAAGAAATTTTAATATGTTGATTTTCTGAACAAGAAATGTCCATCATTATCATCATCATAAACTACTGTTGTTTGATTTTTTTTTTTTCTGAAAACCTTAAATGTTTTTACAATGTTCTATTTTAATACATTACACATATACTCACTGAATACAAACCTAACAGATCATTCAGATCATTAAGATCAAGTAAATTCCAAGAGTTATGAATCTGCTTTCAGCTACTATGCCCCCACTGCTGGGATCAGCTTCCAGAAATGATCAGATGTGCTCCAACATTAGGCGCACTCAAATTAAGACTTAAAACACATCTGTTCAGCTGTGCCTTTACTGAATGAGCACTGTGCTACGTCCGACAGATCACATTACTGTATTGTGTGTTTCTATTTTTTTTTCATTCTTTTATAACCTGTTTTAACACATTCTAATATCTGTTAATTATTATATAATCATAATTTAATCAAAAATAATAATTTTAAATTCTTTATTGCTTTTATTTTCTTGTTTCTTTTATTCTTGTTTATGTAAAGCACTTTGAATTTCCATTGCGTATGAAATGTGCTATATAAATAAACTTGCCTTGCCTTTTTCAATTCTACATCCATTTGGAGCAAATGTATTTTCCTACCATTATAAATGTTACAAATGTCACTTCCGTTTAACTGCGAGTGTCCTTGCTGAATAACAGTATTCATTTTTTCTCACTGACCCCTAAACATTTGAACAGTAGCGTCTCGTAAGTCATGAATGCTATAGTTTGACCACTGTAATGGCCAACAGAAGTGTGCACGGCGGACAGTAATGTCTTGCTGTATCATGAGGCCAGCTGGTCTTCACGTTTAAACGGGCTGAACATCTGTCTTGAGAGCATGGTCTCCTAGTTATTCTTTCCCCTCGAGACCAGCCCTACATCTGGATGGCCAGTCAGCACGAGAGCGTGTGTGTGCGCACGCGACAGCATTTGAGAGAAAGAGAGAGAGAGAGAAAAAGGGGGGATTTGCACGACGGATTCCAGTCTTGCCACAGATTTGGAATCAAAGGCTTTATGCTATTAGTTCTCAGATTAGGAAATGCACAAGAACTTGTCATGAGGCTGCAGTTCTTGTATTTGACAAAACCGCTGCACTGTAGTGCGGTTTCAAAAATGAAGTGACACGCTCCACGTTTAACTATGGTTAAGAACTGACTGACATGGAGAAGAAGAAGGGGGGTGGGGGGGCAGGCTTAGGTATTAAAAGCTATTCTAGTCTCTGAAGTTTTAATGTCTGCAACTATGTTCTTTTCATCTTATACAGAACTTTAAAAAGGTAGTGGAAATTGGGTATTTAAAAGTAGCTGATAAAAATGATCGAATAGAAAAGCTGGGGAGGAAAAACACATTTAGTAGAAAAGGCCCTGAAGGGCATGCTATATATTTTTAGTTATGTTTCTGTCAAAAGATGCAAATTCGACTTGTGCATAAAACAAAAATATAAAAAAGAAATAGGCATAAAGCATTTGTTTCTAAAGCACTGCTTCCATTTAGTGAGTAAAAGCAAACATAAACAGAAGCATCACTTCCTGATAAACTGCCACCAAATATCGTAAATAATATTCTAATAGATATTTTTCAAGACACTTGTATACAGCTTAAAGTGACATTTAAAGGCTTAACTAGGTTAATTAGGTTAACTATGCAGGTTAGGGTAATTAGGCAAGTTATTGTATAACGATGGTTTGTTCTGTAGACTATCGAAAGAAAAAATAGCTTAAAGGAGCTAATAATTTTGACCTTAAAATAGTTTTTAAAAATTTTAAAACTGCTTTTATTCTAGCCTAAATAAAACGAATAAGACTTCTTCCAGTAGTAAAAAAAAAATGTTATGAGACATACTGTGAAAATTTCTTTGCTCCATTCAACATCATTTAGAAAATTTAAAAAAAAGAAGAAAAAAAATCATAGGGGGGCTAATAATTCTGACTTCAACTATTGCGATCTTTTGTCTTTTCAGTGCGGTTTATTGTGCCAATTAAGCACAAAATGACTTTCATTGAAAAATACATAAAAAAAAAAAAATAAAATAAAAAAGCATGTCGCCATGACACAAGAACACCAATACATACTAAAAACATGTTGTAACTGTAGTGCTATTTGATGCTAGTTGGTTTTAATTGTTCATGTATTTTTTAACTGCATTTTGGTTGTGAAAGTTAAGTACTGTATTTGTAAACAAGTTTATATATCTTCAATAAAAAGTATAATTATTAAATGTATTTGAATGTAATTAAACATTGTAAATGTCAAATGATTCGTTTTGCTATTTCAATTTATGGAGTATGGAAAGATGTAATTTTAAATAGGATTGTAAAAATAAGTTTGTATAATTGAATAGATGTAAAATTAAAATTTTCTTGATTCGTTGTATTCATTTAACTTGAATTCATACAATTTAGGGCTTTATTCGGTGAACCTTTTAAACTTGGCTTTATAAAGCACCATGGTTCATTTTAGCAACTTAAAAGATTAGTGCTATATAATACCAAAAATGTTTCTCTATGATTACCAGCTATTTCTTTATGATTACCAGCTATTTAGCACCCCTTATGGTTCAATTTAGCACCTTTTATGGCTCTGGTTTAGTGGTTCTATTTAGCACCCTTTTATGGTTTTATATGCACTTTTTATGGTTCTATACAGCACCATTTGACAAAGGTTCTATAAGAAAAAGATTCTGCTATGATTAAGAGCCAAGGCACCACTTTTGGTGCCATTTAGCACCTTTTTTCATTTTTTAGAGTGTACTGGATGATATACTGTAGTGATTAAGTCAAGTCACACAAGCAAAAGAGCTGTTTTTCTGAATATTGTCATGTGATCACAACAGTTCACCAAACAAGAAGTTACATTTATAACATTACAGTTTGTTTTAACTTTAGTTGTTTCTCAAATTAAAATATAGCCTAAGGAGCCTAAAAAGAAAGTTTCTGTCATAGGGCATAAAAATAAAATTCAAAACAATAATTCAATTATAATATTATAATTTCATAATAGCCGTGTGCTTCATTTCCAAATGAATCAGTCATTCTAAACAAATTGTTTGAACGAAAGATTAAAAAAATAAATTCACTGGTTAGGACAGGGGCTAATAAGAACACAACAGAGTGAATATAGCAATTAAAAACGCTAGTAAATTCTCCAAATGCAGCCAAAATACCACCACAAATACACTCAAAAAATACCCTATTTATAGTTAATCACTATTTTGCTAATGTGTCTATTGTAACACTTTAGAATAATGTTCAATTATTCAATGCACTTACTAACATTAAGTATAACTAATTTTGTAAATCATTAATTAATCATAGTTCAACATTTAATATTGCATTATTAAAACCCAAAGTTGTGCTTGTCATCATTAGTTAATGCACACACAGTGAGTTAACATGAGCCAACACTTACCAATAATATTAACATGAACTAACACTAACTAGTAACATTAACTAATGTCAACATAGACGAATCAATACCGCAATAAATTTATCGCAAATTGTTTGTTCAAGTTAGTAAATACATTAACATTAACTAAAGAGCCATTATTTTAAAGTGTTACATGTTAAGTGTTAAGGTGTTACATTGACCCCTACTACAGAGGCATCAATGATATCAAGATAATTACATTTTGGTAAACTATTACAGTATTTTCCACATTACAGTAACTGAAAATAATAATAATAATAATTAAATACTCACAAAATAAACTGCTCCGAAACTCCCATGGCCAATCTCGTGCAGGTCGCAGAAGACTTCTTCTGGGTCATCTTTGAAAAAGAGGTTGGCAAACTCCGGGTCTTTCACCGCCCCCTTCCGTGTGGACGTTGGCATCATGAGTTAAACAGAACCTCCGATGTCCACGTGCTTCTGCTCGCCTTCATTCAGCAGGCCCGGCATTTACCTGCTTTGCCTGTGGAAAGAATGGAGCGGATTAAAATCTGACTGCTCGTCTGTGTCAAGTGAGGGTCGTGCACAGACGAAAGTGAGTTAAAGGATTAAACCCTTTTCTTCCTAGCATTAAGGTGCATTTTTTTAAACACTTGTGGAAAATACTAAACATGTTAGTAGGGCCCATGTTGTTTTAAGCTTGTCTGCTTTCAAACAGTACTCAAAAACCTATTAAATCAGATTGCTTTTATTTTGTGAATGCTAATGTGGTTAAATTTACTCAAACAGCCACAAAACATCATCTATTCTCAGTCTACTAACTGAAGACACGATCGGGATGGGAATTGTGCTGAGGAAAACCAATCTAGGGTGTACAGTATACTGTATATGCTCAACCTTTATATGCACTCACTGAGCCAA